>NW_026137612.1:3000000-3247154 GCF_009805555.1 Andrographis paniculata
CCGAAGTGAGTAGCCGGAATAACCTCGGCTCCATAATAATAGGCTCACTGCATCTGTCTAAGTGAGCAGCCGGAATACCCTCGGCCCTGCAATAATAAGCTCACTAGACCATCATCAATAAATAGCTAGAAAATCCTCGGCTCAAGGAAGGACCTTATAAACCCATAATAATATAACGGTCATCCGGTCACTCCCATATACCCACCATACGGCTCCCACAATCAATATATGGATAGCCGAACGTTGTTGCCATTAACCACAAGACGCCCCATAGTCTGTAATAGTAAAGATAGGACCATCATTGACTAGCCCTATCCCGTGTAATGTAGTAGAATCCGTGCAACCTGGAATCACCCAAGGGAAACCCGAAAACTCTACTCCTCCTCGCGCGCCCTAACAGGATCACGTTTGGAGTTTGGCATATGATTCTAAACTACCGGTAGACCTCACTAGTGATCAGTCCAATGAGTGGAACAACACCGAACACAAATAATTAGACCAAATACGTCTCAACTACAATGGGTCTAATCCCTGAATGACTGTGCGACTAAGTCACCCAGTTGTCCGACTACTATCGTCCACTATCGCCAAGTGTTACGGTACATCGGGGTCGAATATCCAGATAATGCCCTCGCCTAACACTACCGCACATGGCGACTAAACGATAGATCCATAAAACATATCCGATAAACTGTGCAATATGTGTGCAACATGCCAAATAAGTGAATTTACCGAAAAGAGGCTGGTGAGACAACTCACCTATGCTCCGTTTCATAAATTCACCACCGCGATCAAATACGTATATCAAATATCATAAATCGTGAAGTCTCCCACATGCATACGCACACACATATATATAAATATATACATGCAACAAAATAATTCACATAATATTACATTAACATATTAATCAAAATCGCATGCAACATGCATACCTAATTTCTTAAAATTAGATTTAATTCCCTACTGCTTACCTCTTATCGACACTCCCTAACTTTTGCGATCTCACCCAAATCTCCTCCAACGTACATCTGCCCCATTATTTACTCAAATCAGCTGAGCTATATGTTTATTCATAGGAGCTACATGCTTATTCAAAAGCTAATTTCTATAATTAGCTCGTTGGATTTCAAACTTTTATATTTAGCAGAATACGATATTTTAGCTATAAAACTCTTATACCTCAAAATATTTATATTGCCCGATTATTAAATAAAAATACTTAAAGATATGAATAAACAGGAAGGTGCAATATACTGCCATTTTTAATTCGGCTCGGATCGATACGAAATTCACATGATATAATGCTAGGACTACGAATAGGCTATTAGCTAAAGGACTTAGTCGATTAAATAGCCAAATAGCCGGTTATGAATTTTTGAAAATTTTTTAATTTAATATCTTCAATATCTAAATTCATATTAAAATCCATAATTAAATTCTACGTATAACAAGAAATACAATACTGAAGTCGAAATCAAAATTGAACGACTAAATTTTTTTCAATCTTCCTTTCTTCTCTTCCTCATGCGGCTTCTACCCTCCTTCACAGGTAAGATTTGGTTTCTTATATATATATATAATTATATTATTATTATATATATTATATATATTATATTATATTATTATTATTATTAATGTTATTATTATTATTATTATTATTATTATTATTATTATATCTTCGCGGTCATCCATCCTTATTATTATTATTAATATATATATATTATATTTTATATTTATTTTTATCGATATTTATTTGTTTAACAGTCTTTTTAATCATAATCAATATATAAAATAGAAATAAAATTTATTCCAAAATATTAATTTCTTGATTTTAAAATATTATAAAAATATTTATTTACAATAATAATATTATTTTATACACTCCAAAATCGAAATATTACACACAATGACTTCAAATATATGTATATATATAAGATAAGAAAAGATATATGATGATACTTAAAAAATATATTAATAAAATTATTATATTAAAAACACAGAATCGTATAAAATTTAATATATATATATAAATACAAATAACAACAAATAAATAAAAACAAATTTAATATTATAGGATTTTTAAAGCCTTAAAAATAAATTATATTTTGCAAAATATCTTTCTTTATACGCAATACTTTTTATAATTTAAACTATTGCCACTAATTTTTTTATATATTAAAAAATAAATAAACAAAAAAAAATTAGAATAAAAAACAATAATAAGAAATATTAATATTAGTATATCTTACAAAATTGTTAAAAATTAAAAAATTTTAAAATAAATAACAAATTTGATATTAAAATAATTTAAATTTATTAATAAAAAATGATCCTATCAAATAATCAATAAAAATAAATGATTATTAAAAAATAATTTTTATATTTAAATTGCACCTTATTAATATATATATATACGTATAAAAATTTATTAGAAATTAATATTGTACTTTTATTATAAATCCTTCATATATGTATATATTAAAATAAAAATATAAAACCTATACATATATATATTATATTATATGATATAAAAAAAATATATTGACTTATATTTATATAATAATTAATTAAATTTAACAATTAATAAAAATTTAATAAAATATATTCAATATTATTCAAAATTTTTAATTAATCAAATCTTTCATCAAATTAAATTTTTTTAATAATTCAAAGTTCTTAAAAATTTTTATTTTATATTATAATGGGCCACAATGAATTCAAATATATATATATATATATTAAAAAGATATATGATATGATATTGTAGCCGCTAGCCATTCGCCTTTAATTAATTTGACTTTAATTTCCGTGTTTTTGTCCACCAACAAAGTCTTCCGTCCTTCCATTCTATTCCATCCTTCCTTCTTAACCACCAAACAAACAGGCTTTTGGACAGGCCAAGCTAGTCCTCCTTTGACTCATTTCCTACTACCACTAGCTACTTCCTTCCGACAATAGGATTCCCGACGTGGCTCCACTTCCAACCCCCACCCGCGCTTGCTTGCTTGATTGATTTGCGGTTCATTTCTGAGGCCGTACGGCGGCACAGATCGATATAGATAGATAGATAGATAGATAGATCGGAGAAGATACCTCCGTGGCGCGTGATGAACACGAGCACCAATCTGACAGAGGCATACAGTGCACGGCTGCCGGCAGTCCCACCGTGGCTGAACAAAGGCGACAACGCTTGGCAGTTGACGGCGGCTACGCTGGTTGGACTCCAGTCCATGCCGGGGCTTGTTGTCCTCTACGCCAGCATAGTGAAGAAGAAGTGGGCTGTCAACTCTGCCTTCATGGCGCTCTACGCCTTCGCCGCCGTCTTAATCTGCTGGGTCGTCCTCTGCTTCCGCCTCGCTTTCGGAGACGAGCTGTTGCCTTTCTGGGGCAAGGGCGCCCCAGCCCTCTCCCAGAAGTATCCATTCGAATCAATTTATTAATCTAATTTACCTAGTAGCCTTGCCTTTCTTTCACTGTGTGAAGTGTGAAGTGAATGCAATTAATTAATTAATAGGTATCTAACTGGACGGGCGGGCGTGCCGGAAAGCACCCACTTGTACTCAAACGGCACAGTGGAGACGCCCAAGAACCAACCGCAGTTCCCGATGGCTTCCCTTGTGTATTTCCAGTTCACATTTGCAGCGATAACGACGATTTTGCTTGCGGGTTCGGTGTTGGGGAGGATGAATATCAAGGCCTGGATGGCGTTCGTCCCCCTTTGGTTGACTTTCTGTTATACGGTAGGCGCATACAGTCTTTGGGGCGGCGGCTTTCTCTACCACTGGGGGGTCATTGATTATTCCGGCGGCTACGTCATCCACCTCGCCTCCGGGATATCCGGTTTCACAGCCGCCTATTGGGTAAGGATCGAAGTTTATGTATGTATGTATGTATGTAATTCAATTCAATTATTATGGTATCCTCCAATCAATGCTGTATGTATGTATGTATGTCTGTAGGTGGGCCCAAGGCTGAAAGCCGACAGGGAAAGATATGTGCCCAACAACATATTGCTGATGCTCGCGGGAGCGGGGCTGTTATGGATGGGGTGGTCCGGGTTCAACGGCGGCGCTCCCTATGCTGCAAACTTGGTTTCATCAGTAGCAGTTCTCAACACCAACATATCGGGCGCAACCAGTCTTCTTGTGTGGACGTCACTTGATGTATTCTACTTTGGGAAGCCATCCGTGATTGGGGCTGTGCAGGGGATGATCACTGGCCTCGCCTGCATCACGCCTGGTGCAGGTATAATATAATATAATATAATATAGTATAATATAACAGCATTAATTTTGCAAGTAAGTATGAAAAGAATTTAATTCATTGATATTGCAATTTTACCCGCCCTAGTCCAATAGTAATGATGGGATGCAGGTCTGGTGCAATCGTGGGCGGCTATCATCTACGGAGTGCTGTCTGGCAGCATTCCATGGTACTCAATGATGATCCTTCACAAAAAGTCCACTTTGCTACAAAAGGTGTACAACTGTCTGTCTCCGATTTGTTATTATTATTATTATTAGCACAAGAAGATTGATTGATTGATTGATTGATTAAATATTGTTACGAATGAATAATTAAGAAAGAGTCTAGGTCTACCTAGTAGTATTAATATATATGTATAATCAATTGATGAAGGTTGATGATACACTGGCGGTGTTCTACACACACGCGGTGGCGGGGATTTTGGGCGGGCTTTTGACTGGGCTATTTGCGCACCCCAGCCTCTGCTCCATGATCCTGCCTGTTAAAAACACCAAAGGGGCAATTTATGGCGGAGGAGTTCTATTCGGCAAGCAGTTGTGTGCAGCACTGTTTATCATCGGGTGGAACTGGGCATCCACTACACTCATTCTTCTGATAATTCGGATGTTGATACCCTTACGGATGCCCGACGAGCAGCTGATGATTGGGGATGATGCGGTGCACGGGGAGGAGGCCTACGCGCTGTGGGGGGACGGGGAGAAGTACGACTCGGCCAAGCACGGCTGGCACAACCCCGCCGCGCATGGGGACGACTTGCCCTCCACCGGCCTATTCGTTGGGGCAAGGGGAGTCACTATAGATCTCTGACATACATACAATCCACAATCTACAGTCTACAAAATACTTACACACACGCCTAACCGTTATTTAATTCCATCTATTAATTGCATTTCTATTTCTGAATCATCATTATCATTATGCACCTTGTCCATATCTCATTATTCAGTTTGCTTCAATTCCATTTGTACCTTAATTACATCACCAATGATTTGCATGGCCTAAAAGGCAAAATCACTTAAGATTCTCCTTTATAATTGAAATATTCTTGCTTTTCAAAATATTGCACAATTGTTTTTTAAGGAAATTCTAAGCAATATTTTTAAAAATACAAGAAAGTTTTATGTTATTTAATATTTTCTAAAATATAAAACAAGTTTAATGCAATTTTTAAATAACATAGAAGTATAATACTGGCTTTTTAAAACAACATATAAATTATAGGTAATTTTGTCTTGCTTAATATATTGCGTATGAATTTTATAATTAGGTTAAAAGGCCCAAGCTAGAAGGAGATGTCGACCTGTAATTGGGTCCGCTAGATTAATTAAGGGGTGTTTCAAAATAATCGGTTGAACTGGACGCCCTTCTAAGGAAATAGGCAAGTTGGATGATCTGCGAGTCGGACAGTCCACAGGTCGGATGGTCCGCAAATCGGATGGTCTGCAAGTTGGATAGTCCACAGGTCGGATGGTCTGCAAGTCGGATGGTCCGCGGGTCGGACGGTTCGCAAGTCGGAAGGTCCGCGGTCGGACAGGCAGGTCGGTTGGTTCGCGGTCGGATAAATAAGTCGGAAGGTCCGCGGTCGGACAGGCAGGTCGGTTGGCTCGCAGTCGGATAAGCAAGTCGGAAGGTCCGCGGTCAGACAGGCAGGTCGGTTGGTTCGTGGTCGGATAAGTAAGTTGGAAGGTCCGCGGTCGGACAGACAGGTTGGTTGATCCGCAGTCGGATAAGCAAGTCGGAAGGTCCGCGGTCAGACAAGCAGGTCGATTGGTTCAAGGTCGGATAAGTAAGTCGGAAGGTCCGCAGTTGGATGAACAAGTCGACTGCTGTGGAGGTCGGATGCTGTGGAGATCGAGTGAGAATAGTAGCTTGGTCGGTTGGGTTACGCGGTTGGTAAGACGGTTGAGAACACGTGTCAGCAAAAGAGGAATTAGTAGACGGTTGAGAGGAGGCGTTGTAACCGTTAGGGCGACGGTTCCAGGTACTGTTTCTGAGGAATATTTAAGGATTGGGGTCAGCAACTGGCAAAGGATCTTCAATCATCTTCAAAGGACAACAAAGTCAGTGATTCGGGGATCATCATTTAATTTTCAATCTGTAGCATTTATTTTCCAATTTACTTATGTACCGTACAGTTTTTAGAGATTCCTAATCTCAGGCACTAATTATATCAAATTCAGAAGAGAGAATTGAAGGTTTCAGATGTCATTATTGTGAACGGATTAACATCAATCCATCTCTTGAGGAATTTCGTTCGGAATCTTTGACAGCTCAACCTGAAAATGAGACCAGAGACAAAATTCTAGAAACAGATTCAAGGTCTGTCAAATCTCGGCTAGGGCCACGAGTTCCCTGTCGAATGACAGGAATTAATTGGATTGAAGAAGAACCCATGTGGGCAAGTTTGGTGGACGATATTATAAAAGAGCCAGAATGGGCAAATATTTCAGATCCTGATTTTCAGTCAGAGATTCCTCCGATAGTCTTCCCTCCCATTCCAAAAGGCACGGCGTCTCATTTAAAGCCTATATACGTTAATGCTCATATTTGCGGGAAACCAATCACAAGGGTTTTTATAGACAATGGCGCCGTATTCAATGTGATGCCATTAAAAACTCTCAAGAAGTTAGTGAAGGGAATTCACGATTTGTCTCAAGTAGATTTTGAGATGACTAGTTTCACTGGCCAGCCGATTAAACCGGAAGGTATGAAGGTCGCTACAATTGAAGTCGGTCCTAAAAAGATTTCTTCTGTTTTCTTTGTGGTGGATGCGGACACTACATATTCAATCCTACTTGGGCGAGATTGGATTCATGCATCTCAATGTGTACCATCAAAACTACATCAACGATTAATGTTCTAGGAAGGCAATCAGGTCTTCAAAATGGAAGCAAATGACAACCCTTTCGGTGCATCAGAACAAGTTGAAGAATCAATTTTTTTATTCCAATCATGTACCCCCAATGTCTCAGTTGTTTATGACTAATGAATACCCAAAGAAGGGTTTTAAATCCATCAGCCAGAATTCAATGTTCTTCTAACAAGAACAATTTTACTGTATGGCTCATGAGGAAGCCAAACCTACTTTATAATATATCTTTTATGGAAAGTGCAAATTTAGAAGATTGTAGTTTACTTATTAATCAATTTTATTTACATCAGCTTTTGGAAAAGGCAGAAAAAATCAAAAAGATTCATGATGTTTATTTCAAAGAAGATGAACAATTTCGTTGGCCTGATTTATTAGAGAAGACAGAACCAGCTTTTTCAGCACAAGATCCTTTGTTGGAATTTAATTTAGGAACCGACCTGGTTTAAAAAATAATAAGGATAAGTGGTTATTTGTCTGAGGAGCATCAAGTAAAAATACTTGAAGTTATCAAAAACAATATTGATTTTTAGCTTGGGATTATTAAGAAATGCCTGGTCTGGAGCGAAGTTTGATAGAGCATCCTTTGCCTATTAAAAAATGTTTTAAACCCTACAAGTAACCTCCAAGGCGTATGAGTCCTTATTTGATGCCTCAAATTAAAGAGGAAATTCAGAAACTTCTTAAAGTAGGTTTCATCCGGCCTTGCCGTTATGCAGATTGGTTGGCGAATATTGTACCAGTGGTTAAAAAGAATGGTAAGATCAGGATATGCATTGATTTCAGGGATCTTAATATGGCCACTCTTAAGATGAATATGTGATGCCTATGACTGACATGCTAATTGATTCAGCAGCAGGACACAAAATTCTCAATTTGATGGATGGTTATGCAGGATATAACCAAATCTTTTTGGCAGAAGAAGACATTCATAAGACATCATTAAGATGTCCAGGAGCTTTAGGTATTTACGAGTGGACGGTTATGCCTTTTGGTTTGAAGAATGCAGGGGCAACTTATCAAAGGGCCATGAATTCAATTTTTCATGATCTTATTGGTAAATCCATGGAAGTATATATTGATAACGTTATCGTCAAATCTTTCAGTTTTGAGGAACATTTGAGAGATCTTAAAGATGCCTTCGGACGGATGAAGAGGTACAAGTTGAAGATGAATCCGACTAAATGTGCTTTCGGTATATCAGCCGGGAGTTTCTTGAGATTTTTGGTACATGAGAGGGGAATAGAGATCGATGCTAATAAAGCCAAAGCAATTCTTGCCAGCCGACCACCCAAAACGGTTAAGGAAATACAAAGCTTTTTGGGGAAGGTAAATTATCTCAGACGATTCATTTCCAATGTTGCTGGCAAGGTCAGACCAATTATTAAATTATTAAAAGCTGGAGGAAATACTTTCGAGTGGGACCAGATCAACAGATAGCTTTAGAAGCTATAAAGCAAGCATTGGCTCAACCACCTGTGTTGATACCTCCCAAAGAAGGTCGGCCCTTCAAACTTTATTTGGCAAATACGTATGAAGCGGTCAGTTGCTTATTAGCACAAGATGGGGATGATTGAAAGGAAAGGACAATTTACTACTTGAGTAAGACCCTCACAGGACCATAATTAAATTATACTATGCCAGAAAAAATGTGTTATTCATTGTTGTTTGCATGTACCAAACTTGAACATTATATGTTGCCCATGAGAATTGAGGTTATTTCAAGGATTGATCTCATCAAATTAATTTTGCAAAGACCTACTATGCAGGGCAGACTTATGAAGTGGGCCATTAAATTGGCTCTTTTTGATTTATGTCATTCTCCTTTGAGGGCGGTGAAAGGCCAAACAATAGCAGATTTTTGGGCAGACTTTTTGGGTTATGAGCAGGAACCGACCGGATACATGTCTTATGTAAGTACCCGAAATTGGTTAATGTTTTTTGATGGTTCTACTTCAGGAAACATATCGGGTGAGGGTGTTTTGTTGAAAGGACCAGATGGTCAAAGGGTCAAGTTGCAGTTACAATTGGAAGCCATGACCCATAATTCGGCAGAGTATGAAGCTTTAATCTTGGGATTGGAAGCCTTAATAGCCAGGAATGTTCAATCCGTGATCATAAGAGGGGATTCTCAATTGGTAATCAACCAGGTAAACAAACAATATGTTTGCAATTATCCTCATCTACGTAGATACATGGATATTGTAGGTCGGTTGCTATAAAAAAATTTCGAAGTGATAATTGAGTTCATCCCTAGGAAAGAAAATCAATTTGCAGATGAGTTAGCTCAAAAAGCTTGTAAAGGAATCTGAAAAGATATATGTGCAGAGGTCAGCTCTGAAACAGAAGCCGGAGCCGACTGAAGGATAGAAATTATCATGTATCTACAAAATCCGGGAGCGAATGTACCGATTGGAATACGGTTGAAAGCTTTGCGATTCCAGTTGATAGAAGGAGTATTATACAAAAGGACATTCGAAGGATTACTTTTGAAATGCTTGGGGTCCAAACAGGCTTTGGAAGTCATGACAGAAGTACACAGTGGAATTTTTGGAGCTCATCGGGCGGGTTTGAATATGAGATGGGCTATTCATCGTTTGAGTTTCTTTTGGCCAAAGATTTTCAAAGATTGTATACAATTCGCCAAAAGTTGCCAAGAATGTCAGAAGCATGGGCAGTTGACTCATTTGCCAGTCACTGAATTGCAATCTATGGTAAAACCATGGCCCTTTAAATCTTGGGCTATGGATATCATTGGTAAAATTCATCATCCTTTATCCAAACATCTTTGTTTTATTTTGGTTGCAACGGAGTATTTCACCAAATGGGTGGATGCGGTTGCTTTGAGAAGTGTGGATCAAAAGGAAGTGATAGATTTTGTGCTGAATCAGATCATATATAGGTATGGTATTCCCCATTCTATAACAACCGACCAAGGTTTGGTCTTTACTGGGGAGAAGTTTTTAAACTTCTTGGCAGAGTTTGGTATTCGTTTGAACCATTCTTCGCCTTATTATCCCCAAGCTAATGGGCAGACAGAGGCAGCCAATAAGATTATTATTGGAATTATAAAAAAGACGATTGAAGGGAACCCAAGAAAGTGGCATTTGTTGTTATCTCGGGCCTTATGGGCACATAGAAATAACAGAAATTCTGCCACAGGGTTTTCACCATATCAGCACACCTTTGGACAAGATGTTGTGTTGCCAGCCGAAATTCAAGTGTCATCTGGAGCCTTACTACTGATGAGTTTACTGAGGAATATCAACAAATTATGTTGCAACAATTGGAAAGTTTGGATGTCAATCGACTCCATGCAATTTATCAGACTGTGAAGCAGAGTGAAATCAGGGCTAAGACTTGTGGAAGGAAAGTTTTTTATAGAACGTTCCAAGAAGGAGATCTGGTTTGGAAAACTATCCTTCCTACGTATAAGAAGATTGATCAATTAGGGAAGTGGTCTCCGAATTGGGAAGGGCCATTTATCGTTCAAAAGGAAATCGGAAATGGTGCCTTTATTATTATAAATCAAGTAGGTAAAAACGTACATGATTGTATTAATGCTAAATATCTGAAGAGGTATTTTCCTGCCTTTTCAGATAACAAGAACGCATGAAACAATAAATTTTATTCAGAACCCGATCACTAGGGGTTCGGACCCAAAAAAGGGTTCACTCATTATCAGATATTGATGCGAGCGCAACCGAAGGATTCGAAAACTCGCAAACCACAGGAAATAAAGAAATAGAAAGATGCGGAATTTGGTGGAAGAAAGAGAGATGAAGAGGATATAGATAGAAGGATACTTTGATTTCTTGATTCACAAGATTGATCGGATAGGCACCACGTGAGAACTAAGCAACACGCAACACAAAATCTCTAAACCAACAAGGAATAAGAAAGGATAATCTGGATTCTCGATCCACATGGTTGGTCGGATTAGCACCACGTGAGAACTAGGCAGCACGCAACACAAGATCTCTAAACCAATCAAGAAATGGAGTTGACGCAACAAGCGGTCCAGCACCGATTGAGAGGCGACGAACTGTCTCGAATCACTCGAAAACAACCCGATTTTGAAAGATTACCGAGGATTGCATCGCACAATCTCGAATAATCAAGCTAGCAAGAATCACTCTTGAAAGCAAAGAAATTTTATAAGAAATATCATGGTTGAGTGTATTGTTCTTACAATGATGATTATGGGACCTTTTATAGAGGAACCATGTAAAATTAAAACAAGAAAGTACACTATTAAAGGAAATAAAATCATATATGAGATATTTATTATAATCAACCTTATTTAGTATTATTGACCCATAATTCATGGCATTCTCATGATTATTAGTAATCCCTTGATCTGTGGAATTCATTTATTTAGGGGATATTGATTCATGGGATCCCTTCAATTAGGCATAGCAATTTAAGGGAGGTCCAATGCCTTGTAAAAATGCTCCTGGCCTTATGGTCCTTGGGACTTGTGGTGCAATTCCGTCATGATGGTCACATCATCTCCTCCCTCTTCAAAAGGTTGTTCCATCAACCGTTCATTTCAAAATAATCTCATGCCAATTTTTTTTTTTGTAACTTTTTTTTTTCTTCTCTGTTTTTTTTTCTTTCGGATTTTTTTTTTCTTTTTTTTTTCGGATTTTTTTTTCCTTTTTTTTTTGTTTTTTTTTTTCAAATATGAACCGTGATATCAATCAAGAGATTGTATCAACTAGCTCTGATACCAGATGATGCGAGCGCAACCGAAGGATTCGAAAACTCGCAAACCACAGGAAATAAAGAAATAGAAAGATGCGGAATTTGGTGGAAGAAAGAAAGATGAAGAGGATATAGATAGAAGGATACTTTGATTTCTTGATTCACAAGATTGATCGGATAGGCACCACGTGAGAACTAAGCAACACGCAACACAAAATCTCTAAACCAACAAGGAATAAGAAAGGATAATCTGGATTCTCGATCCACATGGTTGGTCGGATTAGCACCACGTGAGAACTAGGCAGCACGCAACACAAGATCTCTAAACCAATCAAGGAATGGAGTTGACGCAACAAGCGGTCCAGCACCGATTGAGAGGCGACGAACTGTCTCGAATCACTCGAAAACAACCCGATTTTGAAAGATTACCGAGGATTGCATCGCACAATCTCGAATAATCAAGCTAGCAAGAATCACTCTTGAAAGCAAAGAAATTTTATAAGAAATATCATGGTTGAGTGTATTGTTCTTACAATGATGATTATGAGACCTTTTATAGAGGAACCATGTAAAATTAAAACAAGAAAGTACACTATTAAAGGAAATAAAATCATATATGAGATATTTATTATAATCAACCTTATTTAGTATTATTGACCCATAATTCATGGCATTCTCATGATTATTAGTAATCCCTTGATCTGTGGAATTCATTTATTTAGGGGATATTGATTCATGGGATCCCTTCAATTAGGCATAGCAATTTAAGGGAGGTCCAATGCCTTGTAAAAATGCTCCTGGCCTTATGGTCCTTGGGACTTGTGGTGCAATTCCGTCATGATGGTCACATCAGATATTGAGTCATGCAGAGAACTCCTTCCTTATGAGTCAGAATCTTCATCCCAGTGATTAGGGATTAATTCTGGTTCTTCATCAACAAGGTCTTCTAAGTTGGGTCGGTACTTTTCCTATTGATCTTGCATCTTTTCTAGATCATAGTCGGTATGAGCCTTCATGTTTGCTACGGCTTGACGCTCACGATCAACAAGAGTGCGTAATCTCGAAAAGACTGCGCGCTGATTGGGAAATGTATGATCCCAGCCAAGGTCTGGGAGTATGGCTGTCACATGGTGTTCAATCAAATCCATATGTTGATCGATGTCAAGAAGGCGATTTTGTATATCCCGAAGGGTCTCATATCCTCCCAGCATGTTTTCCATCAGACGAATAACACGATGAATGGTTTTTCTACCTCGGTGAGAGAATCTGAATTTGAAATCCAATTGCTTTAGTATGCATAACAAGTCCTCGGCATGGCCTTCAACTGGATGATTACCCACGAAGAAGGGTTGAATAACACCTTGACAATTGCTTACAGGAACATGAGGACGTTTGTGTGGCATTTTAATAAATATTTCAGGTGTGTCCAAGTTTCAAATTTGTGGTTAAGCGTTTGTTCATTGCTTTACAAGGGACTGCAAATGTTTATAAAGGAAATGAGTTTGATCTGTTCCTTGGACGGTCGGAGTTTTGGAAAGTGATCGTTAACAATCGGAGAAAAAAAAATTATTTACTAAGTCAAGGTTTCCAAAATTTTATAGAAGGGCCCCCAAAGCGGTTTTAATATGGGACCATTTATCTTCTATCCTGGAAAGTCGCCTGGTGTTAGCACCCGACCGGTACTGTCTTATAACTTGAGATCGGGCATGAATCTTTAATTCTTGGTCCAAGTCGGCCTCATTTTTCTTATACCGCTCAATTAAGCGTTGTTTGTCAGCCATGTGGTTCTCCAGGACAATTCGTTCTTGTCGAAGTGCCATCAATTATGCTTCCTTTGTCTGAATTGATTCATCTATTTGAGTCTTGGAACTAAGGAGTCCGTCCAGCCTTCCTGTAGCTTGTTGAAGTGATTCTTTGGTTTTAGTCAAGGAAACCTCTATTTGATGCGAATTAGGTAGGGGCGTTTCAGCTGACAGGAGTTGGGCGAATAAGATGTCGTTTCGGAGTTCAGATAGTCTCTCCATCAGCCGATGAAGAATGGGGGCGGCTGCCGATTCTGAAGGAATTTGAAATAGAAGGCCACCAATGGCTTGAAGAAGACCGTCTAACAAGTTTGACCCCAGGTCGGGGAAAGGTTGGTCGAAAGCCTGAGCAATTATGGTTCGGACGTCTGTCGGAATTGGAACAGCTGACAGATGGGCTAGATCAAGAAATCCCTGAGAGAATGAATTTTTATTTTCAGATCACATGAAGCATAATATCAAGAATTAGTTGTGAAAACTTTACTTACTTCTGGACGGATCGTGGTGGCAGAAGGTGCCAGGACTGTTATGGGTCTAGAAGAAGGGACAACTGGTATTGCAATGGCCGATTCGTCGGCTGCTTCAAATGGACACTGCAGTATTGATCTGGGTCCCTGCATGATGGAAATATGATGTATCTAATATTGTGTGAATATTGGTTCTTAGTTTGGAGAAAAGAATTTAACGCTTTTACCAAGTTGACAGAGGTCTCTGAATCGGAGGAGGGGACTTCTTGTAATTCTTGTAAAAGACCCCTCGGTTGGATAGCTGCGAGTTCTTCTTCCCGTCCGGCTGCTTCTGGACGGGGGTCTGCTGCCCTCAGGTCGGCTGCAGCCGGTTCGTCGGGAGCAATTCGGACGGCCGCATAAGAGACATCTCTATTAATTGGAGCGGCTGCCTTGAGAGAGACTGCAGCAGAGGCGGCCGCACCAGAAGCGATCGCAGCATAGGCGGATACAGGCGTGGCCATTGGCTCCGCGTTACAGATAGATGGGTCTGAGGCAACATAAGGCAATCTACCCATCTGCGAGGTAGTCGCCTCACAATCGGATGAAGCCCCTATTGTTGCCAGTTTGGCTGGTGAAGGCGTTTGCATTGAGGTTCGTCGTTTGGTCGGGGGTTCAGGTACTTGAAGTTGGTCGGCTGACGACTTTGGTGATTTAGTTGGGCTTGAAGTAGTCTGGACGGTTGCTCTTTCCGGAGTCGGGCCTGAATATAAGAATGGTGATTTATAAAATTTTAAGGAAAAAATCAGATTAAGTCAGGATTATTGGAAAATACCTGGACGGGGTCTGGTCTTTACTGGCACCCAACCTGATGAACGGTCTTTTGAAGTCTGCTGATTTTCTTCAGGGAACGAGATAGTTTGGATTTGAGATGCTCCCCTTTTTCTTTATGAGGCACCCGATCCGGTGCCTCGATTACTTTTCTTCGGGTGTTGGTCAATGGAGCCGCCCCTAATACCAAGGCAGGCTGAGGTAGGAGAATGCCAAGCATGCGATCTTTGGCCCAGGTGACCAACCACCATTTACGGAAGGACTCAACAGAGTCTGGAAAAGATCGGAAGGGAATGTAAGAGTTGGAAGTTCTGTAGTTATTAAGTTGGGATACGTAAGGAGCAATCAATTCAGGTATGATTCTCCCGTCCGGACTTTGAATTATTAGATGTGGACAGGCGATGGGGCCAGGTAAACCTTGGTGGCATCCGAACTGGCGTGCCAGAAATTGAGGCTGATAACTGAAGGTATAAAACGCTTTGCGGCCTTTCTTATCAATTTTCTTACTAATAAATAAAGACCTGGGTTTAAGAGTAGCATCCCAGGCGAATGAGTAAGTTGGATGAGGAAGCGGGTCCGGTTCGGACAAAGGTGAAGATATAGGGAATGGTCAAAACAGGTCAGACGCGTAACCGACATACTTTTTGTACATGTAAAATCGGGAGTTACTACGGTCATCGGCTAGAATGGTAGTTATGATAGGATCAGATGCTTAGAGGTTATTGCGACCTAAACAAAGCCGGTTAAGGGCTATTCCCAAAGATTTGTCAAGTGTTGGAGCCACAGGGGGATGGCCGAGTTGGAACGCTTCGGGGAAATAGAGACGGAACCACAATTCCAGGAACCAAAAACGGCCCCACGTGGCGGTATCCAATTTTTTGCCATCACTATCTGTAAGGCGGGTGCTAACCCTGGATAGCCCTTCAAAATGATTGGCAAGGAAGAGAGTACCAAGAGCAAAGAAACGACCTGAGGCTATATGGATGGCCAAGTCAAGATGAGAAGGAAGGACGCATTTCGAAGGGGAAATTATGATATACCTACAGAGGCAAAAGAGAAGGAAGGTGACATGCTCACGGTCGGTCACAGGGGTCCCGGGTGCTCCTTGCTGGTCGGTTAAAAATTTGGTCCAGCCCCAATCCTTTACGCCAGCCAGAGACCAGCCCAAGTGGTCTGCACTGGGCTCTTGTCCATCTAGGGCTCCTATCACAGGGTCTTCACCTACAATTAGAAGATGGGCGATCATGGCCACATCCATGAGCGTTGGGCCAATGGGGGCCGTGGGAAGGAGGAAGATGCTCATCTCCGAGTGCCAGAACGCCGACATCGCCAAAAGAACTTTCTCATGCAAATGACATGGGAGAGTCGATAGAAGTATTGCCTGGTCGATTTGTTGGCGTTTCCATTGATCTCGAAAACGTTCCGCTACCCTTTTGTACCAGGTGTGGTAGGGGTCTTTGGGGTCCGTCAGGTGCGTTTTGATACTGTCATGGAGACGGATAGCTTTGTAGTCGGGATTATTGACAACAAGGGGGTTTTCTGCTTCCAAGATCTCTCTCATCCGGTTGGAATCTTCAGGAGTGGTGCAGTATGGGCGAATAGTAGGAGTTAGCATTTTCGTAGCAACAAATGTTGTTTCTGGAACGGACCCGTCAAAAGGAAAGGCAGGTATGTATTGATTTGCCATATTTTGGAGTTGCGAAGATTCAGAAGCAAGCAAAAGCCAGCAGCGAAGGTGAAGAGTTTTTGTGGTAAAAATTGTGCTGCAGTGAATGTGTGCAGTTGAAGAGGTGGTTCTACAAATGAGGTATTGTTATATAGATTGTGAACTTCCAAACGGCGAGTGAGGAGTGGCGTTTGAAAGTCCGATGGCAGCGGGCAAGTTGTTACGTATGAATTTTATAATTAGGTTAAAAGGCCCAAGCTAGAAGGAGATGTGGGCCTGTAATTGGGTCCGCTAGATTAATTAAGGGGTGTTTAAAAATAATCCGTTGAACCGGACGTCCTTCTAAGGAAATAGGCAAGTCGGATGGTCTACGAGTTGGACAGTCTACAGGTCGGATGGTCCGCAAGTCGGATGGTCTGCGAGTCGGACAGTCCACAGGTCGGATGGTCCGCAAGTCGGATGGTCTGCAAGTCGGAAGGTCCGCAGTCGGACAGGCAGGTCGATTGGTTCGCGGTCGGATAAGTAAATCGGAAGGTCCGCGGTCAGTTGGCTCCCAGTCGGATAAGCAAGTCGGAAGGTCCGCGGTCGGATAGGCAGGTCAGTTGGTTCGCGGTCGGATAAGTAAGTCGGAAGGTCCGTGGTCGGACAGGCAGGTCGGTTGATCCGCAGTCGGATAAGCAAGTCGGAAGGTCCGCGGTCGGACAAGCAGGTAGGTTGGTTTGAGGTCGGATAAGTAAGTCGGAAGGTCCGCAGTTGGATGAGCAAGTCGGCTACTGTGGAGGTCGGATGCTGCGGAGATCGAGTGAGAACAGTAGCTTGGTCGGTTGGGTTACGCGGTTGGTAAGACGGTTGAGAACACGTGTCAGCAAAAGAGGAATTAGTAGATGGTTGAGAGGAGGCGTTATAACCGTTCGGGCGATGGTTCCAGGTACTGTTTCTGAGGAATATTTAAGGATTCGGGTCAACAACTGGCAAAGGATCTTCAATCATCTTCAAACGATAACAAAGTCAGTGATTCGGGGATCATCATTTAATTTTCAGTCTGTAGCATTTATTTTCCAGTTTACTTATGTACCGTACAGTGTTTAGAGATTCCTAATCTCATGCACTAATTATATCAAATTCGAAGATAATTTCTTATTTTCAAATTTTATTTTTTTATTGTTGAAAAATTTGCATCAACAACTTCATTAGTCATCCAATTGTGTATCACACATGGATTTCATAAAAATAGATAAAATAAAAAAAAAATATTTTTGGATAAAGAAATAATTAAAAAAATAGTATTTTTTTACTTAAAAAAAAAGACAGAAATAAATTTAAATTAAAAAAAAAATTGAAATGGTAGAGAAAAAATATATATATATATACACATACATGTATACATGCTAGCTAGCTAACTAGCTAGTTGTTTTTTCCATTATATATTTATATTTGCACAATGTCTCTTTATGTAATGACATCATTATTTAGATACATGTATATATATATATATATGTTAGTGTTCAATTTGCCGCGTAACATAATGTGAATGATTTCTTATATAACTTTGATATCTATTGTTGAAAATATAATAGAATTTATTAAAATTAATATTTTCATTTGAATTAAATAAGAGAAAGTTTGGAAAAGTTGAAGCAGATAAATTAATCAAACTATTGGAGAGATGGTCAACAAACAATAAAAGCATTTACTTTTTGTTAGATTCAGTAAAGAACAACAAAACTATTTATTGCTTGCATAAAAGCAACCAATATGATCATAAATTTCAGGCTCAATTTGCATCATTTACAAATATCCCCGCGTCATGCTCCGTCCAAGTACTTCAATTTCCATCCGTGCTAAATCTTGACATAGTTCATCGGCAACTGACAAAGAACCCAACTTATGCCTTGGTTTTCGACTCAAGGCATTAGCTATAACATTTGCTTTCCTTCATGATATACAATTTCGAGATCATAATCCTTCACCAATTCTAACCATCTTCTTTGTCTTAAATTTAATTCTCTTTGGGTGAAGATATTTTTCAGACTCTGATGTTCAGTAAACATTCTACAATGGGCACCATAAAGATAGTGCCTCCAAATCTTCAAAGCAAACACAACTGCTGCCATCTCCAAGTCATGTGTAGGATAATTCTCTTCGTGAGGTTTTAGTTGTCATGACGCATAAGCAATAACTCTTTGATTCTGCATTAAGACGCATCCCAATCCCCTTTTCGAAGCATCACTATAAACTTCAAAATCCTCACCCTCTACTGGTAAAGCCAAGACTGGTGTTGAAGTTAATCAATGTTTCAATTCTAAGAAAGAGGACTCACACTCACGATCCAAATTAATCATTGTGTCCTTCTTCAGTAAATTAGTTAATGCCTTCGCAACCTTCGAGAAATCAAGAACGAATCTTCGGTAATATCCTGCCAAACCCAAAAAGCTTCTTACTTCTGATTGATTGGTAGGTCTTGGCCAATCCGAAATTGCCACAACTTTAGAAGGATCTACTGAGATACCCTTACCAGAAACTACATGCCCCAAGAAAGCAACCTTTTTCAACCAAAACTCACATTTGGATAACTTGGCATATAACTTTCTCGCATGTAGTGTATTTAATGTCACATGCAAATGTTTTTCATGTGTTTTTTTATCTGGAGAATATACCAAGATATCATCGATAATTATCACCACAAACTGATCGAGGTATAGTTGAAAATTTCGATTAATCAATTCCATAAACGCAGCCGGGGTGTCGGTCAACCCAAAGGACATAACCGTAAATTCATAATGACCGTATCTAGTGCGAAAAGCTGTCTTAGGAATATCATGCTCTGCAACCCTTAGTTGATAATATCCGGACCTCAAGTCAATCTTGGAGAATATACTTGCACTTCTCAATTGATCAAATAGATCATCAATTCTCGAAAGAGGATATTTGTTCTTTACCGTTACTTTATTCAACCCACGGTAGTGAATGCACAACCTCAAGCTTCCATCTTTCTTTTTCACAAATAAAACTGGAGCTTACATCAAAGGTGAAATACTTGGATAAATGTATCCATTGTCTAACGATTCATGAAATGAAAACTTAACCATGGGGAGCTTAAAGATACCATATGATGTGAGGTTCTTATCACTTCACCGCACTTAAAACATGTCAATGGAACTTTATCACAACGGGTACCTCAATGACTTGTTCCACAACGTCGACAAACAACCCACGATTGTTGAAACCTCTCTTGACTCGGTTCTTTAATAAAAATCCCCTTATACGATGGAACAGACCTGAACATTTGCCACCATTTATTTTTACTCTTTGGTTCGTCCTCCACCATAGCTTTTCCTTTATCTCGAAATTGATGTTGATACCCCATTTCCTTCTCACTGTCCTTTTGCCTGACTTCCTGCTTCTGATAGAATCGAGCAGCACGCTCGTAAGCCTCATACAACGAATTGATATCCAACACAGCTAAAGCTTCTTCAATCCTCTGCTGCAACTCATCTACAAAATGATCAATTTTATCTCACTCACAGGAAAAGTAGTCAGGAACATACATCTCCAGCTCATTGAACTTTACAAAATAGTCCTCGACTGACATCGAACCCTGCTTCAAGTCCAGCAGCTCTTGCTTCTTTGCTTTTCGAACATGTGACGGTATAAACCTAGCTTTTAATTTTGCTTTAAACTCATCCCAAGTCATATCCACTTGGTCCACTCCCGCAGCTTCCTCACCTAACCACCACTAATTTGCTCGACCTTCCTAGAAATAAGCCCCGATATTGGCTCGTTGATCTGGTGGAACCTGAACAACACGAAATATTTTTTCCATCTTCTCAACCCAGAACTCAAGAACTCTAGGCTCTACGGAACCAGAATATGTTGGCGGGTTATGCTGCATCACAACATCAATAAAACTCCTCTATTGAGGCATCATCGCAGTTTATGGCTGTTTGAAAATATCTGGACTAGGTGCCTCTATTCATACATACTCTATCACGAAATATTATGACTCATCAAATGAAGAATCTAGCTCTTGGCCTCGAATAGCCCTACGTAAACCATCACCTCGAGAATTCGACATACTGCCCCCCGACTTCCCTGATTCAATATCAACTCAGCAACACAACTAAACTAGGTATAACATTAAAGCATAAACCACATTAACATGAATGCACTTACAAAACCCAAACCTCGCCAAACCAATTCAATATCATTATTACTTTCAAAACTTTTTTAATCCAAAGAGCCAAAATCTACCAAACCTATGCTCTGATACCAACTTGTAACACCCCCAGTTGGCTCATACTGGAAATGCTACCGCCACACTGCATCACAAGGTCGTCACCTCCTACTTCGGGTCCCACCAATACGGTCTTAAGGCTAAAATTAACCATAAAAGTGCATTATTATACAACAAAATCTAATTTATGAATATTTACAAATACGCTCCTAAACAAGAGGTTTTTCCGGTTAAAAATTTACATGTAATACAATAGATGTAAGTTCCGTCACTCAGCCCGTCTTTTTATATCCCGAGACGTCCCCTGCCTCAGATGTGCCATGCATACCTGAAACAAATATTTTTCTTAAAAGCAGTCTAAAATTAAATCCATTTTAAGAACTAACGTGAAATATGTCATTTCCTACCTTTTTCAAATAAAGTCTAATTCCTGCCAATCATAAAATACGTGTCATATTATGCCAATAGTGAAATGATGCAACAAAGATATCAAACTCGACAACAATGCACATCCACATATATATATACATCCGCCGAAGTGAGCAGCCGGAATAACCTCGGCTCCATAATCATAGGCTCATTACATCTGTCTAAGTGAGCAGCCGGAATAACCTCGGTCCCGTAATAACAAGCTCACTAAACCATTATCAATAAATAGCCGTACAATCCTCGGCTCAAGGAAGGACCTGATAAACCCATAATAATATAACGGTCGTCCGGTCACTCCCATATACCCACCATACGACTCCCACAATCAATACATGGATAGCCGAACATTGTCGCCATTAACCACAAGACGCCCCATAGTCTTTAATAGCGAAAATAGGACCCCACTCACTAGCCCTATCCCGTGTAATGTAGTAGATTCCGTGCAACCCGGAATCACCCAAGGGAAACCCGGAAACTCAACTCCTCCTCGCATGCCCTAACGTGATCAAGTTTGGAGTTTGGCATATAATCCTAAACTACCGGCAAACCTCACCAGTGGCCAGCCCAATGAGTGGAACAACACCGAACACGAATGATTAGACCAAATAAGTCTCAACTACAATGGGTCTAATCCCTGAATGACTGTGCGACTAAGTCACCCAGTTGTCCGATTACTATCGTCCACTATCGCCAAAGTGTTACAGTACATCGGGGTCGAATATCCTAACCCCAGATGCTGTCCTCGCCTAGCACTACCGCACACGGCGACTAGACGATAAATCCATATATCATATCTGATAAACCGTGCAATATGTGTGCAGCATGTCAAATAAGTGAATTTCTTGAAAAGGGCTGGTGAGACAGCTCACCTATCCTCCTTTTCATAAATTCACCCACGCGATCAAATACATATATCAAATATCATTAACCGTGAAGTCTCCCACATGCATACGCACACACACATATATATAAATATGTACATGCACTGACAAAATGATTCACGTAATATCATATTAACATATTAATTAGAATCGCATGCAACATGCATATCTAATCTCTTAAAATTACATTTAATTCCTTATTGCTTACCGCTTATCGACACTCCCTAGCTTTTGCAATCTTACCGAAATCTTCTCCAACGTACACCTGTCTCATTATTTACTCAAATCAGCTGAGCTATATGCTTATTCATAGGAGCTACCTGCTTATTCAAAAGCTAATTTCTATAATTAGCTCGTTGGGTTTCAAACTTTTATATTTAGTGGACTACGATATTCTAGATATAAAACTCTTATACCTCATAATATTTATATCGCCTGATTATTAAATAAAAATACTTAAATATATGAATAAACAGACAGATGCAGTACACTGTCATGTTCAATTCGGCTCGGATCAATACGAAATTCTTAGAATATAATGCTAGGACTACGAATAGGCTATTAGCTAAAGAAATTCGTCGATTAAATAGCCAAATAGCCAATTATAAATTTTTAAAGAATTTCTAATTTAATATCTTGAATATCTAAATTCATATTAAAATCCATAATTATATTGTACGCAAAACAAGGAATACAATATCAAAGTCAGAATCGAAATCGGACGGCTAAAACTATTTCTTTCTTTTTTTTCTTTCTTTCTCTTCTTCTTCGTCCTGCGGAGGTCTGCTTCTGCCTTTCTTTTCTTCACATGGGTTTGCTTGATTTGTATATATATACATATATATTATATTATATTATATTATTATTATTATTATTATTATTATTATTATTATTAAACTTCATTATCATCACTTTCAATATTATTATTATATTATTATTATTATTAAACTTCATTATCATCACTTTCAATATTATTATTATATTATTATATATATTATATTTTATTTTTATCTTTATTGATATTTATCCGTTTAACAGTCTCTATAATTATAATCAATATACAAAATAGGAATAAAATTTATTCCAAAATATTAATTTCTTGATCCCAAAATATTATAAAAATATTTATTTGATATAATAATATTATTTTATACATTCCAAAATCGGGGCATTACAGCTGGCCAATAGAATTTTTTCTGAAATAATTTATAAGTTTTGGTGACACCAAAGTGTCTCATAAGTCCATCTTCATGGGATTTATTAGTAATCATAGGTCCAAACAATCCTTTAGGCATGATCTCTATTATATACAACTCACACAAAAATCCATAAAGAAAAAGGTTCTTATTAAACCTAGATTTTTGACATCTTGAGAAAGATTCAACAAAGTCTAAATTATTCTCATTTAAGTCTTTCATAAATATAGAACCTATCAATCGTGATATCAAGATAGCATGTGGATATGTAGGCTTAGACAAAACATCAACAACTATATTCTCTATCCCTTTCTTGAACTTAATTATATAAGAAAATATTCTAATGAATGTAATCTGACGAGTATGCCTCTTGTACAATTGAGATTGACTCTTAGTGTGCTTAAGGGAGTCGTGATCAATGTACATAAAACTTTTCTTAACACGTAAGTAATGTTGCCAAACCATTTGGGCTCGAATGATCACATACACATCTTTCTCGTATGTTGGAGAATTCAAGGCAACTTTATTTATTTGCTCGTCGAAACAGTCACTTGGCATTCAACCCCGTAACAACATATCTCCATGAAGCTTTGGTGGAAGCTTCATAAAGGTTCCTCATTATGGGCACGGGCGATGCGGCACAAGTACTTTCGTGGTTCTTTTTCGGGTAGTGCTCCTTGTCGGAGCTATGATAGTCCAGTATGGAAGCGCTTGTCCCGTGTTAAGTATGAGGTGAATTCATAGATCTATTGGACGTTAGGCCGAGGGAAAGTTATTTTTGGGATGATAGATGGTTCAGGGAAGAGCCCCTTTCAGGCTTCCGAAAGGATAGACTACCGCCGCTGATATTAGTTTGGGATATGTGGACTGGTGACTCGTGGGATGTTGGGAGATTACAAGCGTATCCTCCGGAGTCGCTCGTTCAACGTGCTATGGAGGTTCCTATTTATAGGAAATCCCGGAGCGGCAGCTGCGACAGGTATTATCTGAGATTCGGCAGGAGTAGTAATCATTGTGTTTCAGACTCTGATTTTGCAGGCAACAAACACTTTGGCAAAGCTGACTGCAATACAAACTGAAGTTGAGATAGTGATTGTTCGAGGACTAATGCCACTATGGATTGAGACAGATTCGACAAGATGCATCTCTCTGATCTTCTCCGGGACGTGCCAATGGACTATCCAGCGATGCCTTATGTGTATACTACTGCTGCTTAGGGATTCGACTTGGCGGATATCTCATATATATAAAGAGGGGAACCGTGTCGTGGATGCCTTAGCGACTTTAGTGGTTTCTCTACCAATTGTACGGACACTTCTCCCGACAGATATCCCTTCATTGATCAGATGCCTCATTCAAATGGATGCAGAAGGTCTTTTGAATTTCCGTTTCAGGTAATAGGCTTCACCCTTCTTACTTGTCTTTGGGACACTTATGCTTAGACTTGATAGGCTTAGTGTTGGTTGGTGTTGATGTCTTAGGCTTGTTGCCTTTGGCTTTTGATACTTACACTACCTAGGCTTGTCTGGTCTGCTTGCTTGTCTTGGATTGTATAGCTTATATCAGCAGAACTACGCATGGCTTGATCTCGTTCGGGTACGTAGGAAGCCCACTTTGGGCGCAACCTTTGCTATAAAAAAATTTATAAATTTTTTGTCAAATGTTAAATAAAAATTAGAAACTTTAAGAATAGGTGCAGGTGTGTATGAATAATCAAAATACTCAAATGCATTCCCCCAAATAAAGTTTTCATCCTTTTGTATCACAATATCAAAGGTGCGGCAATGTGCGTAAGGATGGATCTAAAAAAAAATTGGGAACTTGGAATTGGATTCCTTTCATCTCCTTGGGGTTATCCTTATATGTTGGTTGATTTGGTAGTCGAACTCAGGGGATGAAATTAATTGGATGCTCAATTCTTCACAATGGTCTCAATCATTTAGGTAGATCATCAATAGAGGCAAAAAAAAGTTTCTGAAAAACAACACAAAACTCGGGTAATAGGTTAAATTTAAAATATTGAAGTGGTAGGAAATAAGACTTATACATATAAATGTTGTGCCTATCGATTTATTCCCCCCGTACGGATCTACAATAGTTTAAAGTGGGTGAATCCTCCCCAATATTTGCACTCAATTCGCTAACACTCAACTCACTTCCCTCACTCCTTTTTGTCTCACATTTCTCTCGTGTTTGACTGTCTTTTCTCTTATTCGATTCACCCTCTTGTATTTTATTAAACTCGCGGACATGACTTGGTGGTTTTTGTACCATTTTCTCGTCTTCGGACATTAAAGTGAATGTGGTCATCTCACCATCATGAACAGAAACCTCATCAAACTGCACCAGTAGCCTAAGTAAGAAGTTGCATGCTTCCACGGGAACTATATTGCTCATCGTCTTGTGTTTGTGGTTGTGAATATAGCAATCCAAATCAACTCCCTTATTCACATTCTTTTTACGGAGTTCTTGTGCGTATTGGTAAAGCTCTTGTTCATACCAAGATGGTATAAATCTTTTACTCATCGCTCTTTTAATGTCTCCCAAGTAGTTATGGATTTTTTTTCCTTCTTCTTTCTCTTGCTACAGATTTGATCCCACCAACTCAAAGAATAATTAGTAAACTGATGTACAACAACTCGTACCTTTTGTTCGTCATTGTATCCATAACAATCGAATAAAAGCTCTATCTTACGCTCTCAATCGAGGAATGTGTCGGGGTGGTCAAAACAACCATTGAAACTAGAGATGCATTGTAATGGCTCATGCGCTTGGGGTCTACATTTGGTTTTTCTCCACTTGTCATCAAATTTAGGTAGACATCTTTCATGAGATATTCGTCTTTTCGACTTTGGGGTGTGACGTCGAGGACTAAGAACTTCTGGTGGGCCAACCGTGGGCCTAGATTGTGTTGTAACAGTTAGACAATCCAACTTTTGGTTTAGTCCGGAAAATTTTTCATTGCTCTTTCTTGTTACCGCAGTATCAACGACATCATAGATGAGTCTTGATTCTATGAGAATTTGTTGTCTTCCATTGCCTCATGACATGATTATACATAAAGATATATATATATATATATAGCACATTAGAAAAAAATAAGGATGACCTCACTTAGTTTTCTCCTCTCAGATAATAATCTCTCTAGGATGTAATGCACTCTCTACAAAATCACTCTTTTTTCTCTCAATTCGTGTATCACTCAACACAGGTGTTCTTGCTAATATTCTTGCCTACTCTCAATCTCAGAAAGTTTTAGAGAAGATTCTCTATTCGAAGCCATTAATCGATACATAGCACATGTGCGCATTAACTCTAAACACAAAGATATGGGAAGAATGAATAAGGAGATACTAGAAAAAGAAATTAGGAGAAAAATATGAAAAGAAGTGGAAAAATATAAGAATGAATATGGAAATATTAAACAAGGAAAATTAAGAAAAAAAAAATATGGAAAGAAGGTAAAACATATAATAATATATAAAAATATATTAATATTATATAATTAGAAAAGGAAACAAAATATTCTCAACCAGTTTTCGACTTCTCTTAATTTTTTTTCCAATTTTTTCAGCTTTTTTTTTGTATTAACTTTTTTTTCTCTTTTTTTTTTGGGATTTTTTTTCTTTAGTTTTTTTTTGTTTTTTTCTCCTTTTTTTGGGATTTTTTTTTTAAAATTAGACCCGTGATATCAACCATGAAATTGTATCAACTAGCTCTGATGCCAGATGATGCAAATGTAACCGAAAGATTTGAAAACTCCCAAACTATAAGAAATACAGAAATAAAAATATGCATAATTTGGTGGAATAATATAGATGAAAGAATATGGATAAAAAGATACTTTGGTTTTTCGATTGACAAGATTATTCGGATAGGCACCATGTGAAAAATAAGCAACACGCAACACAAAATCTCTAAACCAAACAAGGAATAAAGAATAATAATCTAGATTCTCGATCCACATGGTTGGTCGGATGAGCATCACGTGAGAATTAGACAGCACACAACACAAAATCTCTAAACCAATCAAGGAATGGAGTTGACGCAACAAGCGGTCTAACACCAATTGAGAAGCGGCGAATTGTCTCAAATCACTCGAAAACAATCCAATTTTAAAAGACTACCGAGGATTGCATCGCACAATCTTGAATAATCAAGCAAACAAGAATCACTCTTGAAAGCAAATAAATTTTATAAAAAATATCAAAAAGTTTTCGTTACGAAATGAAGGGACTGCTGTATCAAGCTGTTGTTCCCGCTGCAAAATATCAAAAAATATCCGTTGGAGACTCTTAGCTGTATCAAGCTGTTGTTCCATAAAGATCGCGTTCTGCTGGGTGATGGCCGAAAGTGCCTTCAGAATCTCTAATTAAGACGCACCCAGGCTTGCAGCTTGAGTCTCCAGCGCTTTTACGCACGCTTCTAGCGCGGAGCTCACCCTCCTGCCAGTGGCCAATACCTCAGCCAAATTCCTTACATGTGTATCTATCAATGTTTGGATTATTAGGTTTCGGCTGAGCATGGCTTCATCGAGTTCGTCCAGTCATTTTTCTAAACTGTCAAATGTAGCACGGGAGGCTGATGTGCTTGCCTCCGCGGGTGATAGTGACTGTCCCTCAGACTCGGCCGAACTGATGTCCACTGGCTCATTCTCCTTTGTGGAATCGGGTGCTGGTTTGGGAGTAACGTCCCTCAGGAACACAAGTTGCCTCGCTGCCTCATACTCCAGCTGTTCTGCTTTCTTCTGCTCCAAGTACTTCCTGAATCATAGCTGGATTTGGGTCAGTGGCTTCCAATATTTTAGCAACTTGGCCAACACCTTTATCTTTCTCTTCTTCTGCCGCTAGCGCTCTCGCTTTTGTTGTAGCTGTTGCATTGCGGCGAGCAGCTGAGCTTGTTTTTCCCGAAATCTCCTTTCCTCTTCATCCTCCTCCTCATCGAAGATTGTTTTATCATATTTTTCTGAGGCTGGAGTCAGAGTTTCTTCAAGTGTTCCAGTTTCTACTGGTGTTTTGGGACTGGATGGCATTGGTTCTCCTTCTGCCATCCCTGCCATCGTCTATATCACTTGCGGAGACACCTGCAGAATGGGAAGAGTTGTTATGACTGCCTTGACCTTTTCGGTTTCATTGGCAGCTTCAGCGGTTGTGGTAGCGGGGACCTCGGCGGGTTGTTCTTTTTAGGATTTAACTGTGACATCGATCCCGCAGATGGTTTCTTCAGTGATTACAGTCTCCTGTTCCTGCCAACTCCACCAGCAGTAGGCTCCGCCGCTCCCGGCTGGTTGACGGGGGCAGGTTCATTGCCAGTTGGACTCGGTGGTTTGGGTGGCACCCTCTCTATTGTTGGCCTTGCTGGTGAAGGTCTTTCGGGTTGAGTAGTGGGTTCTCTAATAGTGATCCCCTTCCTTAGTCTGGACAGTGGGATCGTATCCTCATTTGCTTCTTCTTCCACCGCTTTATCCTTCCCCTTCTCCTACCTTGTCGCTCGCCGAGGGGGTGTTGGATTTTTTCTAAGTGCTACTTTCACCCTTTGCTTCTTCTCGATAGGCTCCGGAACGGGGTCTTTTTTCCGCTTTGACCTCTTTTCACCAGCTGCTGTGACGAGGACGTCAAATCTTCAAGCATTCAAATGCCCGTGGGACCCATCACTCAAAGCCGAGCTCGTCAGTTTCAAAAATCCGTCACTGCGTTGGAGACCACTTAGCCCTCACCTATGGAGAATCAATTTAAGGATGATGCTTGGAGACCACTTAGCCCTCACCTGACGCTCCTTCAATGGGACCCGCAAGAATCCCAATTGAAAGATCAAGAGAATCGCTAATCATGGAAGATTATCAAGGGAATCATCACTTATGGAGAGAATCGCTAATCATGGAAGATTATCAAGGGAATAATCACTTATGGAGAGAATCACTAATCATGGAAGTATATCAAGGGAATCATCACTTATGGAGAGAATCGCTAATCATGGAAGATTAACAAGGTAATCATCACTTATGGAGGCTTCTATAAGTTACCTTAATATATATTTTCTTTTATTATAAGTTTCCATATAATATAATTTCATATCTTAAACTTTCCTAATTATTTATTTCCTTATAGTAAACTTTCCTTTTGGTTTGTTTCCTTTATTATTTGTTGCCTTTTATTTTCCTCAAGGACCTCTATATAAGGTCTTTGCCTATCATTGTAATTGGAACCTTTTTTACATCTTGAATTAAATTTCACTTTTATAATTTTCTAGTGTTAGGGAGTGATTTCCTCGCATTTAGAATCTCAAATCGGGTCTTTGGAGTGATTCCATCGGTTCGTGGCTTCCAATCATTTGCAGTGGGATTTAGCCTATTGTTTGTGTTTTACCTATGGATTGATTTCAGGTCTGAGACTTATTCTCGTGGTTGGTTATCATCTATACTAATTCACATTCTCTGCACTATCTTTTCTTCTTCCTTCTCTTTTCTTTTATTCTTATTCTTAATCTATTTGTTCTATTGAACTTTGTGGGTAAGAAAAATATATATGGTCATAATTATACGCGGCCGGGCTGTGTTAAGCTGCCTCCGGGGCCTTTCCTCCCTTATCGCTCCTGGCCTTCTCTACACCGAATAGGCCTCCTCTATCTCCCGAGCGAAGCGGAGGGACTCATCTTCCTCGTCGGCGGGAGTTTCATTGGAGATTGTTAGTTCTGAGTCTGGTCCTGCAACAGCCTCTTCCGGATCGGCTTCGGGTGCCACTTCTTCTCAAATTATTTCCTCCCCCACAACTTTCATCCTTCTTTTTGGTGGAGGTGGAGGAACAGCCGCTTTCACCTTCCTCTTTTTCTGTTTGGGGATGAGGGTGAACCCCTTAGACTCCAGCCAAGATTTGTGGAAGACCGCTGGGAGTAGCGGCTTCATTTGTAGATCTGGGGCTGGAGTGGGAAAATCAACGCCCGCGCATTGGTATAGTTCTGTAATCAAGGTCCCGTGGCCCAGTGTTCGTTCCACCTTTCTTCTTGCCCAAATATCTATGCCGATAATCGCGCCCAAATCAATATCAACTTTTTCCTCCAAAATTGAGCGCAAGGCAAGGAGGAAATCATGACGGATGTCTGTGGTGTGAGTGGTAATGATTATTCAGCTCGGCGACCACTTGACCCATTCGTTCTTCTCTTCATCCACCGACCCGAATTTCGGATTTCTCTTGGCACATTCTGGGGTGGTGGCGAAGGTCCTATAAAGTATCTGCAGCTCAAGTGAGATGCAGTCCTCCAATGCCTTAAGCCTGCTCTCCATCTCCTGGGTGGGGTAGTGGTGTTCCCAGCCTAGGACCCAATTGATCTTCCGCGCTGAAGAGTCTACCCATCTTCCCCGAACATATACATTTCATAGACTGTTAGTTTGGCTCAGATTTGCCTAAAATTCTCTCACCAGTGACACGTCCATTGGGTCCTTAGGGTTCTGGATCAACCAGGTCAGGCCCCGCTCCCTCAGCCAGTCGGCAAGCGGGCCCGAGATCTTCTCGGGGTGAAATCCTCTCTCGTAGACGATCCCCATTGCTTTTGCCTTCTCATACGCCGCCGATGCCTCAATGTTCATAAAATGGACATAGTCAAACTGCTTGGATCTCAACATGTCCTTGGCAACATCGGCGGCGTTCTTTTTTGAAGTTTTCTCGCTTTTGAAGGCCTTCATTCTTTCTCTGATCTCTTGGTGAGCAAATTCTTTCCTCAGCTCCTTCAACTAGAAGTCCTTTAGTTCCTCATAATCTAACCACCAGTCGCTCACCGGATACCTTTGTTCTATTTCCTCAGTGTATTCAAATCTAAGGTAATCCTCCGAGAACTCTGGGATAAATTTTCTGAATGGAATAGACTTAAGTTTTCTGAGCTTCCCCCAGTCCTCGGTCAAATCCAGTAGCCTTCTCCTTCTGTAATATGCCTCTGGCAGTGCTGGTTCCACAAATTCAGCCCCCGAGGTTGTAGTTACTACCTTCTGCCCGTCTGTAGATTTGATTCGTTAAATCCTCTTTTCAATTTTCTCCTCAATCCTCTCGAACTCCTTGCATGATGCTTCTCGCTTGCTTGGATTTATTTTGTTGGCTTGTTCTGAACCTAGGGTTTTTCAAATTTATATTTTTTAATTTGGGAAATTTATGAATCCTGCCTCATTAGTTCCAAAATGCAAACAATATTCATATACATGCAATAATTTCCTAAATCTCAGTGATTTGAACCCTAACTCCTCCCCCTCACAACAAAACAGAACACTTCAGTAAGTATCTCCTTGCGAAAAAAATGAGAAAATCACAAAACAGCGCCCAAACATACAGATTATTGTAAAACTGATCCATGCGAAACAAGCATATCAATTATTATATCTAAATCTAACAGATAACAAACTTAGATTCACATAAATCGAAGATATAAAAATTTTCGCAACAGTTGAAGAACAGACAGTTTTCGTGAAAATAATATTTGATTATGCGTTATTGTGCATCAAATCAGAGAAAATCAACCATGAAATCAAAGTTATTGACTAAGGTTAACCTAGATCTTACCTTAAATTGAGCTAATATTGGCTGAAGAATCGAGATTTTTGAATATTTGTGCACGGAGAAATGACGGTTACTGAAGCTTAATGAGGAAGTTATTGTATGGTAAAAGTGGAAAATAGCTGTGAACTGGGGTATTTATAGAGGACACTGGCACTTATATGGAGGGGTGAGCGAAGCAGTGACTGGTCCACTGTATATTAATATAAAGGTATAAGGGTGGGATTTCAGGGCCGGTGAGCGGTTAAAGCAGTACTTCTAAATACCTATGGATGACACACAAGCGATGATGAAAGCGGTACTGGGTGAGCGGTACTGCTCTTCTAGTATGTATCAGAAGGAGGCAAGTGAAGCGATGATTGGCTTGGGTCAGGCTTAGGTTAGAAGTTAAAATTCTAACTATTTTTCCTAAGAAGGTAAGCGTTAGACTACTTCTAAAAGCAATAATCCTAACTATTAAAGTAATAACAACTATTCTATAGAAAGTGGTGCCTAACACTGTAAATTCTAACTATAAAAGCAATAAAGAAAGTTGTAGATCCTAATTATGAAAGCGGTAAAGAAAATTGTAAACTCTAACTACGAAAGCGGTAAAGAAAATTGTAAGGTTGACGTCTTTGGGATAGGGCACTCTGGATATCGTTTGTAATTCTATCACTGAGCGAGTTTCTGCACCTCCACCAGATTAATATCTGCATTGGCCCGCTGCATAATAGGCCCTTCAATATATGGTTTCAGTCTCGCTCCGTTGACAAGGAAGGAATCGTTTTCCCTAGGGTTGTCTACATTACTGATTCTTATGGCTCCACTTGGCAGAACTAGTCTGACTATATATGGCCCAGTCCACCGTGATCTCAATTTCCCTAGGAATAAGTGAAGCCTAGTATCGTATAACAGAACCTTGGATCCCTCAGTAAATTCTTTCTTCTTCAACTTCCTGTCGTGATAGAATTTCATCATTTCCTTATAGAGTTTTGCGCTCTCATATGCAAGGTATCGGAACTCAGCCAGATCGAGCAACCGTTCGGCGCGCTTCTCCTGCGCGGGGAGAAGATCAAAGTTCAAATATTTGATAGCCCAATACGCATGATGCTCGAGTTCCAGAGGTAGATGGCAAGCTTTTCCATACACAAGTCTATATGGGAACATTCCTATTGGAGTTTTGAAGGCTGTTCTATATGTCCACAGCGCATCATCCAATTTTTCTGCCCAATTCTTATGACTTTTATTTACTGCGGTCTGGAGGATATGCTTGATTTCTCTATTTGAAACTTCCACCTAACTGTTTGTTTGTGGGTGATAGGGGGTAGTTAGATGATGAAGAACACCATATTGTTGAAGGCAAGTTTGCAGCGCCTTATTTACAAAATGGGTGCCCTCATCGGTTATGACAGTTCTTGGGACCCCGAACCTTGGGAATATGGTATATTTTAGGAAGCGGATCACTGATCGAGCATCATTTGTTGGGAGCGCTTGCACTTCGACCCACTTGCTCACATAATCCACTGCCACAAGAATGTATAGTTTCCCATTCGAGTTCGGAAAAGGGCCCATAAAATCTATCCCTTATACATGAAAAAATATCCACAAACAAGACTCCAGTTTGGGGCATCTCATCCCACTTTGAGATAGAGCCCAGTCTCTGACACTTGTCGCAAGATTTGGCAAAGACATCAGCATCATTCTGTAGGGTAGGCCAAAAGAAGTCTGACTCCAAAACTTTGGCTGTTGTGCGCAGGCCAGCGAAATGCCCTCCTACATGGGACCCATGACATTCGTTCAAAATTGGCGGGATCTCAGATTCCGCTACACAGCAGGGGATTATCACATTTGAGCCGATGTTAAACAAATATGATTCATCCTAAAAATAATCCTTTGCCAATCTGAGAAATCTTTTCTTTTCCCTTTGTATTGTATGTGCAGGGAACTGGCCCGTGATCAAGAAATTTTCCAGGTCTGCAAACCAAGGCTCCTTCGCTTGAACTAGGAACAACTTCTCATCTGGGAATAGTTCATTGATACCAGGAGATATGTCCTCTGTTTGCCTTAATCTGCTAAGGTGGTCTATAACGTGATTTTCCTTTCCTTTTCTGTCCTTGATCTCTATATCGAATTCTTGGAGCAACAGCACCCATCTGATCAAGTTGGTCCTTTGTCTCCTTCTCCATCAAATATTTGATTACTGCATGATCTGTATGAACAATGGTCTTGCTTCCTAGGAGATATTGCCTGAATTTCTCGAAAGCGAAGAGAATAGCTAGCAGCTCATTCTCGGTTGTAGTGTAATTCTTGTGAGCAGACTTCAATGAATTACTTGCGTAGTAAATAAAATTTAGCTTGGATTCCACTTTGTGTCCTAGCATAACACCGACGGCATAATCGCTTGCATCCGTCATCAACTCGAATGGCTCGCTCTACACTGGTGCAGAAATCATGGGAGCGGTGGCTAGCTTTTCCTTTAGAATGAGGAAATCCTCCTCCCACTCATTTGACCAATCAAAGTGAGTATCCTTGCACAACAGTGCAGTGAACGGTTGTGTGATTTGACTGAAGCCCTTGATGAAGTGGCGGTAAAACCCCGTATGTCCAAGGAAACTTCTTACTCCCTTCCATTCGAGTGTGCTGGCATATTTTCAATTACATTAATTTTGGATATGTCTACCTCTATCGCGGCAGCTGAGATCTTATGGCCTAAAACAATTCCTTCATTTACCATCAAATGACACTTCTCCCAATTCAACACGAGGTTAGTCTCAATGCAGCGGAAAAGTACTTTTTCCAGGTTATTCAGGCATCTGAAAAACGTCTTGCCATAAACCGAAAAGTCATCCATAAAAACTTCTATGCAAGAGTCCAGAAGATCACTAAATATATGGTACATGCATAGCTGAAAGGTGGTTGGAGCGTTGCAAAGCCCAAACGGCATCCTCCTATAGGCGAACATACCATACGGAGAAGTAAACGTTGTCTTCTCATAGTCCTCCGGCTTGATGGGAATCTGATGGTAGCCTAAGTAGCCATCGAGAAAATAGTAGTATTCATGTCCTGCGAGCTTCTTCAGGCACTGATCAAGGAACGGCAGAAGAAAATGGTCCTTTTTTGTTATAGCATTGAACCTCCTGTAATCGATGTATACCCTCCAACCAGTGACAGGTCTTGTCATAAAAACCTCCCCCTTATCTCTTGTCTGCTCGACGAAGCCTCCTTTCTTGGGGACCACCTGGGTTGGGCTGACCCACTGGCTGTCACTGATAGGGTGAATGATTCCTGCATCGAATAATTTGATTACCTCCTTTTTCCCTACCTCTTGCATGTTTTCATTCAAGCGCCGTTGAGGCTGTCTGCATGGCCGTGCATCAGCGTCCAGCCTAATATAGTGCATACACACCGCTGGGTTGATTCCATTTATGTCAGTGATCTTCCATGCAAACGCTGCTTTTCTTCTTTTGAGAAGTGAAACGAGTTGAGCCTCCTGGTCCGGCAGTAGTGAGGCGGAGATTATCAGCAGATAAGTTTCCTTCAGGCCAAGGTATATGTATTTGAGGGGCTCAGGTAACTTCAACTCATCTTTGATGTAGGCATCGCTCGCTGGTTCTTTCTTCTCTTTCTCAATAGATTCAGGGGGAGTTGTTCTTGTATCGCTTGCCCCACTAGAATCCATAACACCGTCCAGCTTGAGCGATCCATTATCTGAAATTTCTTCCAGAGTTTCAAGTGTCATATAGATCTAAAAAGTTGATAATTCATTTAACTCATCGATAAAATCACAATTTTCTTCTTGAGGTTAGCGCATTACTTTGTTCATGGAAAATGTGACTCTATCTCCACCTAAGCTCAGTGTGATTTCGCCTTGGGCGACGTTAATAGTTTCTTGAGCTGTGGTACGAAAGGTCTCCCCAAAATGATTGGAATTTCGCGATCTTCGCTCATTTCCATTATTATGAAATCTGCAGGGAAAATAAATTTGTTTACTTGCGTTAGTACATCACAAATAATTCCTTTTGGAAGTCTTATTGATTTGTTTGCAAGTTCAATTACAGTTCTGCATGCTTTTAATTCATAATGCCCTAATTTGGAGAAAAGCGAAAAAGGCGTAAGATTGATACTTGCTCCTAAATCACATAATGCCCTAATCGGCTCTAAATTTCCAATAGTACAAATAATGATAAAATTCCCCGAATCACTTAATTTATTTGGGAGGTCTTCCTTAAATACGGCGCTGCACACACTCTCCAGTTGCACTGCTGCCGCTTCATCAGGAAATGCATGCTTCCGATTGATTATATCTTTTATGAACTTAGCGTTATGCGGCATATGTGACAAAGCATCAGCAAACGGTATAGTAACTTTAAGACTACAGAAAGTATGCACAAACTAATCAAATTCCTTGGAATTTTCCTTCTTCCCAAGTCTGGTAGGAAAGGGAGCCCTAGCCACAGGCTGAGCGGGACCCTTTTTCTTTTGTTCAGGTACCCCAGCGGTTGGTAACGCTCGCGGCTGGGAGGGACCTTCTTCCTCAGTTGGAATATGTATAACATTATCATGTACAGGAAAATTAGCAAAAAATGAAGTAGAAGAATGATTAGTACCTCTGTCTGGCAGCGGTGGCGATTGTGTTCGCTTTCCACTCCTTGTCTCAATGGTCTTCGCTTGATTCAGGACAGTCTCGACTGTCCCAGGCAACGTTCCCTTCAGCTTCAACTTCATAGCTTCAGCTATCTGCCTGAGCTGAATTTCAAACATCTTGATCGAGGTAGACGTATTTCATTTGAACTCCTTATTTGCGTGCTCGGTGTTCCTCCAAAGTTCCTCCAAACTCAACGGTTGTTGAGCCGCTGTGGGAGGTTGGGCGAAAACAAGTGCCTGCTGTGGAAAGTGGGGGGTCTGAAAGTACTGTTGTTGTTGTTGATAGAATCCCCCTTGATGATATTGATGCGTAGCGAACTGTTGCGGCTGTTGAAATTGTTGCTGGGGATGCGGTCCAGCGGCGCCTTGACTATGTCCTTTATGATATTGCTGGAACTGAAGAGCATTTCTGTTAGCCAAATAAAAGACCTCCGCTGGGTTCTGAGTCTGCTCAGATGAGCTTTCAGCAACCTGCGGGCTTGATTGGTCCATATAGGCGCACTCTTTAGTGACCGTGGCCTCATTTATTGCATGTTTGCCTTTGTTATGCCGGTCACGAGCTTAGATAGCTCTTTAACTTGAACTGAAAAACTATCAATCCGTGCCTTGTGCGAAACTAAAGCAAGGACCTGGTATAGACACCTCGATGGCTCTGGCCTGTTGGTCTCTGGCCAAGTAGTCTGATTGGCCGCCATTCTTTCTATCAAAGCCCTCGCTTCTGAGGCACACCGCCCCATCAGCGAGCTTCCTGTCGCTGCATCAAAGGACATCCTTAGTTCAGAAGTGATTCCTAAGTAGAAAATCTGCAGCTCCATGAAGTCAGGGATCTCATGATGAGGGCAGTTGCGGAGCAATTCCTTGTAGCAGCTCCAAGCTTTAGAAAGGGTCTCGTCACTCACCATCTTAAAACTTAAAATTTCATTTCTCTGATGAATGGTCTTTGATACAGGATGATATTAACTCACGAAGGCCTGCGCTGCTTCCTTAAAAGTGGCAGGAATAAGATAGAGATTATCGAACAATTTCTTAGTTTCTCCTCTTAAAGGAGAAGAAAACAATATTAAATTCGCAGCGTCCTCCATGATGCCGTGTGATTTGGAGGTGGCAACAATCCTATTGAAGTTCTGCAAATGCTCGTATGGACTTTCATTGAGCAGCCCATGGAATTGGCTCTGGCTTGCCAAGCTGACGAGTGCTGGCTTCACCTCATAATGGCCAGAGCCTCTGGGTGCAGAACTTGTAATCAGTGTATTATCCAGGAGGGACTGATAGTGAACGTCTATGGGGACTTCAGCAAGCGGGCGATTAGCAGCCCTTTGTCCCTCATGCCTCTGGTTAGGCTCAACAGTAGGTGGGGGAGGAGTGATGATGGCGGGTTTCGCAGCGGCGTTGGTGGCTTTAGCCGCTTGAGAAGCGATGAATGCCCCTTGAGCAACTTGAGCCTTCTCCACCTGAGCGAGATGCGCTTGTAGTCCAGCCATCCCATTTTGAATGCTACCGAGCGCTCTCATAAGATGTCCCTCGGTCGGTGTCAGCGCGTGGGGGACAAAGGTCGGAACTACAGTGGGGATGTGGAGCGGCACCTTCTGTGATGATGCTGATGTGGCCGAATTCAAAGAAGTCCCAGCGACAGTCTGGAAAGCTGGGACGACAGTAGAGGGAGCGGTGGCATTTCCTTGATTCACCATAATCCTTTCTCTAGTCAATTCTCTGAACATATGTCTCTATGACAGAGCAGAAAGAGTCGGACTCGTAGAACGCTGGAGACGCTTTGGACCCCTATATAAAGATAGCCACACCAAGATAAAAAGTTAGAGCCACTGTTAGTAAAAAAAAATACGGAACAGAAAACAAAAATTACAGAATTTTAAGGTAATTTATGGCGCTTCAGAAGATCTTAACAAGATTAAATTTTATGAGTTTAAAATTCCCGACAATGGCGCCAAATTATGATAAAGCATTTTGTGTATAGTCAAATACAAGGAATTTTCACTCGAAGATTGAGATGTAGTGGATTATAGAAAGCGATTAGATATAGTAAAAATTTATGGTTGTAGACCCTGAATTTTTATCATAATTATTTATACTCTTTGACTGGTGAGTTTCCAGGTCGAACACAGGGATCTTAAGTCACAAATTTAAATCGAGTACAGATCTCATGAAAGTGGCGGAAATGCAGTAAAAGGGACTCGGTTTGCAGCGGGTCTAAATCTTAATATACTGAAAGCTGGAAAGGAAAGCGGTAGAGAGTGAGCGGTAGTGAGCGGAGCGGAGGCGAGCGGCAGGGTGCCAATGATGGATGAACAAGAGGGACGTGAGTGGGTGGCACGACGTATATGTATATAGATTGAGCGGTAAGGGGTGAAGGAGAGGTTTTGTGTCTGAACTGTGCGTTACTTAATGGCTAGATTTTTCTGGATGAGATGAGCGAGCGGTGCTGGTGTTTAAGCGGACATATATGTATTGAACGGAAGCGGGAGGAGGAGATAATGTAAATATATAAACCAAATTATAGAGAATTTTTATTGCTGGTATTTTACTTTAAGGGATTTACAACAAGACTTCAATGACACTCAGAATCAGAACATTATAAGAAAGAAACCCTACTGTCACTAGGAGTTTCTGTAAGCCTATGCCCCATTAATTATCCTAAATTCTGCCTCATTAGTGGCTTTACCCTTCCGTTACCTTTTTTTAATCAAAATTGAATTCAAACCAATAGTTAAGCAGGTTGACAAGCCTCCCATGTACTTAACTACATTGAACTACCTTGAATATGTTTGTGACAAAAGACAAGGCTCGGATAGTCAATCGTTTTGTGCTCTAAACCAGCAAAGTGAAATTCTTTACAATTAGGGTTTATATAAGTGCGAAAAGTGTGAAAGAAGTGATAATGAAGAATGAATGATATTTCATTACTTACTATCAAAACTGGAAATTCTAATTTTACAAAAATTGTAATTAAAGCGATAAACTAAACTAAGTAAGTAGTAAAGTGGTGGCCAAGGGAGAAGAGGAATCTCAACTCCCTTGGCCATTCCTGTGGAGAACTCCCTTACAGGGTTGGAGCTCTTGGGAAACAGGAAGACAACTAGAATGCACGAAAAGTAATTGCTAGTATACTCCTCTCGAAGTATATATTTACATACAGATATCTGGCCCTATTTATAGCAAGTGGAAGTAGCGGTTGCAAGCAGTTACAAAGTGGTTTAAACCGCTAGGCAGTTACGCAGTTGGTGACGGTTACTCTGTTGAAGCAGTTGCTAGCCATAACTCCCAGGGTGCTTAGCTTGCGTGGGCTTGTAAGAGCGCAGATCTTCCTCGCTTTCCGGATGAGTGGAGGGCATCAGCGCAGTTAAGCGGGCTTGCTTGTGCTGGCTGGTAGTGAAATTGTTGTACCACTGTAGTTTGGACACTTAGGCAATATTTGAACTGAGTTGCCGTCGCTTCGCTGTGGTGGGTGTCTGGTCACTGGCCTGAGCGCTGGTGACTGTCGCTTGCGAGCGGTAGAGGCTGCCGCTTGCGAGCAGTGAAAGTTGCCGCTTGACTCTCTTGCCTTAGCTTTTCTGGGCGATGGAGTCGCTTGTGAGCGGAGATAACTATCGCTTGTTTCATTTGCCTTAGCTTTCAAGATCTAAAACACCGCTTAAAAAGCGCAAAAATTGTTAATAATCTCAACAAACCAACTCTGGATCATGCCAAGCGAGATAGATCAATAAAGTATGCCATAAATCAGTTATTGTTATAGTTTTTATACAGAAATTCAAGTAATACGTAGTTTTGTCAAGCGAGGAATATGTTCATATTTGGAGTCATCAAATCCCCTGCAACTTAATCTAATTTCTGAAAACTTAGTTTTGTCTAAATCCTATATGATTGTTGTAACTTTTAGCTTAGTCTCTTTAAGCATTAGGCTGTGTTGTTTAGTTTGGTTATATATTACTGCATTATTAGTTGTAATATCTTGTGCAATAGTTTGGTTAATCATATCTCCGTCATTGTCAATTGTTTGTGTAATTAGTTAGTGAAATGACTTTGACATACAAGGATGTATGCATTTCTTTTATTAGTTTTATTCTATTGGGAGCTAAATAATTTCAATTGTAGTAATAATTTCTTATTTATCTTGGTTTTTTATTGTAGATAGTTTGCCTCCCTTGGTTTCTTGTCTTTGTGATTCTGCAATGGATAAGCTTGGTCGTCCGAAGAAGTCGTTCTTAACTCGTTTTAAAGATAGTACTATTTGTTGGTGATGGATTGATCTTTTATGTATTATATTTTTAATTTGAGGGTCGTATAATAATTAATTGTTATGATGGTCTAAGGCACCGTTATAGTTGAGGATGTTTCAAAGTACTATTGACGGTTATGTTTCTACTTTTGGTATGTCTAGTAACGTCGTTGAATTGACGTCATTTTGTAGGATTTGTTAAGTTTTCAGATTATTTATGGTAAAATCCTTCTTTTAGTTATTTGTCACGCGATTGGGTCCATAACAAAAGAAGTCAAGTGTACTTCTTGTTTCTCGATAAAAACTTTATTTGACCTAGATAAGCTTTTTGTACCATATTTTTTGTTACAAATATTTTTCGGAACAAAAGAAGTTTCATAGTACCACATTTTTTGTTACGAACATATTCGTAAGAAAAAGATCTCTAACATGAGGTCTACTTTTTGTTCCACATTTTTTGTTATGGAGATATTTCGCTACAAAAAATTTTCTGACAAAATCATCCCTTTTGTACTGTAGTTTTTGCTACAGACATATATTGTAGCAAAAATATAATCGCATTTTTGTTGCGTACGAGAAAACGTAACAAATATAATTAACACATGCATATTAATAACGTTGACCGCCACTTATTTGTTACAGATTTTTTCGCAACAATGACTTTTTGTACCGTGATTTTACTTAGTGATCAAAATCCGTAACAAAGTCGACACAAAAGACTTTTTTGCACGAAAATTGAGTTTTTATTATGAATTTTTGACCGATTCAAAAAAGAAATTTTTTGGTAGTGTAAAAAACAACCCGATTTTGAAAGACTACCGAGGATTGCATCACACAATCTCGAATTATCAAGCAAGCAAAATTCACTCTTGAAATTAAAGAATTTTATAAGAAATATCAAAGTTGTGTTTTTTCATAATGATAAACAAGGTCTTTATGTTCTTGATGGTAGAATAAAGGAAACATCGGAAACAATTTAAAAGACAACATATAAACTAGGAAATATAAAAAATAAGGAACAACCTATAAGGAATTATAGTAAAAGAAAACTTATACTTAAAGGAAATAGGTAATATGGAAACTTTAAACTCCTTCCATAATTATTTATGTATTTTATTGGCAGTCTTGGATTTGCTAATTACAACCTCGGGATGATTAAGTGATCGAAGAATCAAACTTATAATATTCCATAGTTGGTCTATCTATGACAGTTACTTCGACAATGGAATCCATGGTACGATTTTCCAAGAAAAACATAGTCATTTGAATCTTTTGTATTTGGCTCCGAGTATTTAATTCTGCTAAAAAAATTGATGGATCGATAGCTCTTATAATGGTCATATCCATATTAATATAAAAACAATAAAATTCAACTAATTATAATAATTAATGTTTATATATTTATAATTCAATAGTAAAATATAATATAAATAAAATCGTAGCATGAGCAATTTTTAAAAAATAGTAAAATATAAATAAAATAATGATCGCAAAAAAATATGTAAAACTAACTTGACTTAATTTGAAGCAACATTAAGCTATACAATATATTATATATATTAATATTTTTTTATCATACTTATATTCATGTACAACTTTTCATTAAATATGATATAAATTTGATAATAAAAAATAATGCTGAAAATTTGTTGCAAACTATCTTTTCTAAAATTTCTACTAGTATATTTTGTTAGGAATATAAAATGTGAAAATAGAGATGAAAAAAATAATATCCGAACATCGTGTTATCGATGAATTTTTTAAAGTAAATTCGACTCATGAGCCCCCACGTCTAAAGTCAAAATCTATTTTTGATTATTTAATATAGTCAAACACAAATCTATGCCAAACATAAACCAAGGTCCATGCATATCCAATCCAATCTCAATTAATTCATTTACAATAATTGAGAGTATAATGCATTTAAGAGGTGTATGATTTGTTTGGTCTTTTTATGTGGGATAAGACCTTTTATTTCTTTTTTTCTCTTTCACCGCCGTAAAGTCACACCCCAAAATATTTTACATAATATAGTCGTATATGTAATTATATATTTATAATTTAAAAATATTTTAGTATTATTTTTATAATACTCCTTCAATCCGGGATTAGATAACCTCTTTAGTTAGAGACACTGTATTTTAAGTAGTATAAATTAGTAAATTATTAATAATAAATTATGATATTGTTTTATTATTTTTACATAAAAAGTGTTGTTGCTATTTTAAATATTTTTAGGATTATATCTCTGTTACGTACGAAATTTAGAATTAGGTTAAAAGCCCAAGGTAAAACGAGGAATGGGCCTGGCAATAGGGTTGATTGAACTGGCTGAAGGACACCGTGAGGAAATCAAGGAAAATAAATTTATTTATTTATTTCTAAGAAAAATTCAGGACGGAAGGTCTTCAGGTCGAGAGGTCCGCAAGACGGAAAGACCTCAAGTCGGAAGGTCTTCAGGTCGGGAGGCCCTCAAGATGAAAGACCTCAAGTCGGACGGTCTTCAGGTCGGGAGATCCGCAAGACTGAAAGACCTCAAGTCGGACGGTCTTCAGGTCGGGAGGTCCGCAAGACGGAAAGACCTCAAGTCGGAAGGTTTTCAGGTCGGGAGGTCCGCAAGACGGAAAGACGATGAGTCGGAAGGTTTTCAAGTCGGGAGGTCCTCGAGACGGAAAGTCGTTGAGATGGGATATCCGCAGGTCGGGTAAACTGTAGGTCGGATAGAAGGAGGAGTCGGACAAACACGGAGGCCTTTGATCAAAGACAGGGGGCGGTTGATATGGAGGTCGGCCCAAGTGGGGTCGGGCGAAGAAGTAGGTCGGACGAAGGACGAAGTCGGGCCAAAAGAGCGGAAGGTCTGTGGTCGGCTCAAGGAGTGAAATATAGGGCATTTTGGTCTGCTGGGGACACGTGTCAGCATAAGAAAGGTTGGAAGACGGTTGAGAAGGAGACGTTGTAACCGTTCGGGTGACGGTTTTCAGTACGGTTTCCCAGGGAATATTTAAGGATTTGGATCATCATTTGGCAAGGGATCTTCAATCAACTTCAACAAAGCAAAGTCAGATTTGGGGATCACCACTTTAAATTTCAGTCTTTTATTTTCCAGTTTATTTTCTGTACCATACAGTGTTTAGAGATTCCTAATCTCAGGCACTAATTAATCAAGTTTAAGGATATTTTCTATATCTTTGAATTTTACTTTATTTTTGTTGAAAAATTACATCAACAAATTGGCGACCACAGTGGGAGCAAGACAAAATTGCTCATTCCAATTCCGGCGATAATTTCATACGTCTTAGATCCGGCCGAATCATCGGAAGGGTCCATATGGCAGGGTCACAACCGCAAGCATCTTCGACACCGGTGGGAGAATCCGTTCCACCACCCATTGTGCCAAATGCCGGGGAAATCCCACAACCACCAACTGATTGGTGGTCTTATGTTCAACAAATGAACAACCAGCATACCTTGGTTATGCAGAATATGTTGCGTGAGCAACAAACGAACATGTTGCGTGAGCAACAGAGTCAGTTGCAGAACATGATAGATCAAGCATTGTCAAGGGTTAGTCTTCAACCCACTCAAACGCCACCAGGAGTGTCACCGTCCAGACCACAGGCAAATTTCGCAGGGCCATCATTCGTGGATAGTACATTCCCAAGTGCCACAAATCCCAACCGAATGGATCGGGGAAAAACTCCTTTGACTTTTCCCAACAATGTTCCACTGGGACCAAGGGTTACCAGTTCGCAGCCGAACAATACAAGGGAGGACAGGCCTGAAGGATATATACATGATCCGATTCATATTCCTGTGCAGGATCCGTTCCAGGTTCCTGATCATCAACGCTTTCATGTAGATCCTGATGAGATTGCACATATATTAAGGGATCAGTATGGATTAACTCCTCAGATGGCTAACCGCCCTGCATATCAAAGACCTTTCCCAGAAAGGATCATTCATGAACACCCTCTCCCAAGGAATTTTCGACCACCCGACTTTCATGCATTCTCAGGGGAGGACGGATCTTCCACCATAGAACATGTTGGTCGGTTCACAGCACAATTAGGAGAGGTTGGCAATAACCCTTTTTATAAGTTACAGCTGTTTGGTTTGTCTCTTACCAGAACGGCGTTTTCATGGTTTGTAAGTCTACCTCCTGGACAAATTCAGACATGGGAAGGATTGGAGATGGCATTTCACGCTAGATTCTTTAATCCTTTACCAGTTGTTTCTTTAACTGATTTACTTGAATTGAGACAGTATCCAGAAGAAACTGCTTCACAGTTTATAGAAAGGGTGCGATTGATGAAGGGGCGATGTCCTACGGTAATCAGTGAGAAAGAGATGACCAATTTAGTGGTCCGGAATATGCATAATCGTTTAAGAAAGGCACTCACTGCCCTGGATGTTGAGGATTTGGCAAATCTTGCATCCAAGGCAGGACGTCTAGAGTCTTTGTTCAGAGAGGAAGATCAGCATAACAGGCGTAATAGAGGCCAACATATGGCGAGTATGGGAACAGAAACATGCGACTTTGATTTTAATCAGTCAGAAGAGATGGCAGCCGAAATCCTTTCTGGAAAACCGTATGTATGTCCTAAATTGAAGCCAGTACCAGGATCTGAAGGAAAGGAGCAACCGACCTTTGATAGTTCGAAAGCTGATGAAATCTTTGATATCCTACTGACTGATGGGCAGATCCGTATTCCAAAGGGCCAAAGACTTGCCACTAAAGAAGAAATCAAAGGGAGACCATATTGTAAGTGGCATAATTCTTTCACACACACTACAAGTCAGTGTACTCATTTTAGGAAGGAAATTCAAAAAGCCATCAAGACAGGTCGGCTCAAATACATCACTTTAGGTGTAGACCAGCAACCATTTCCGAAAGTAACAACTGCAATGGTTGACATCCAACCAAGTTCGGAAACAAGGAAAAGTTCGGTCAATAGTGGACAAACAGGGGAGCAAACTCAGGCAAGTCCCGGAAAAAAGAAAGGGAATCAGCCAAATAGCAGCCGACCGGAAGAACGACTCAAGGTTGTTGAAAGGCCAGTCGCTGAAAAATGGGACCGTCCAGACGGTTCTTTTAATGTGGAAGTGAAGGAAAAGGTTTTAGTGAGAGACCACCCGACCAGAAAAACGGGTTCAGTCGGGAACGATTGGGCTCGAAATAAAAAGCCTTTACCCGTTGATATAGATCCTCGTTTCCCAGGTATGAATCGTACACAGATTCGCAATGCCAAACGCAGGTATGCTGCAAAGTATGGGAAACGAGTTCCTGCAGTGCAACAAAGAACCGACGAACAAAATGCGGCCGACCACTTGACAGGAGATCAGTCCATTAGAGTCTTTACAGAACAAACGACCGACGAGCAGGGAGCGGCCATTCAGTCTCCAATAAGTCGGTCCAGTCGGGTCTGGTCAGGAAAGCAACCGAAGGACGGATTAGGAGCTTCCGACTATACCAAAAGAAGTTCGTCGGGACAGGGGAAAGGTAAAGGAATGGCAGATGAAATAATTAAAGGTTTTAGATGCCAACATTGTGAACGGATCAACATCAATCCATCTCTGGAAGAATTTCGTATTGAATCCTTGACGGTTCAATCTCGAAATGAGACGAAGGAAGAAGTGGTGCCTACAGAGGAAAATTCAAGATCTGTTAAATCTCGTCTGGGACCACGAATCCCTTGTCGAATGACAGAGGTTAACCAGATGAGTGATGAACCGACGTGGGCGAGTCTGGTAGATGATACTATGGACGAACCTTTATGGGCATTCTTGGCAGATGGCGAATTAGAGGAAACAGAGTGGGCAAAGATTACAGATTCTGAGCCTCAGTCGGAAGCACCTTCAATTGTGTTTCCTCCTATTCCAGAGGGTGCGAACTCCCATTTGAAACCTCTGTATGTTAATGCTCACATTTGTGGGAAACCAATCACAAAGGTTTTCGTGGATAATGGAGCAGTCTTTAATGTTATGCCATTGAAGACTCTCAAGAAGCTAGGGAAAGGAATTCATGATCTGTCCCCTGTGGAATTCGAAATGACAAGTTTTACAGGGCAGCCGACCAAGCCTGAAGGTATGATGGTTGCCACAATTGAGGTCGGACCAAAGAAAATTTCCACTGTTTTCTTTATTGTGGACGCAGATACTACATATTCTCTTTTGCTGGGACGAGATTGGATTCATGCCTCTCAATGTGTGCCATCAACCTTGCACCAACAGTTAATGTTCTGGGAAGGAAATCAGGTCTTTAAAATGGAAGCGAATGACAACCCATTCGACGTAACAGAACAAGTGGAAGAGTCAGTGTTTTATTCTAGTCATTTGGCTCCGATGTCTCAGTTGTATATGGCCAGGGAATACCCAAACAAGGGTTATAAAGTCACTGGCCAGAACTCGATGTTCTATTGAAAGAACACCTTTATTGTATGGCTCATGATAAAGCCACACCCATTTCTGTATAAGTTGTTTGTTATGGAAGATACAACTTTAGAAGTATGTAGTTCTCTTATTAATAAGTTCTATTTAAAACAGTTATTACATAAAGTAGAAAATAATAAAGAGATTCTGGATGTTCACCTCCAAGAAGATGAACAATTTCGTTGGCCCGACTTATTAGAAAAAACAGAACCAACAGCTTCATCACAAGACCCGTTATTGGAGTTTAATTTAGGAACCGAATTGGTTCCAAAAGTGATCAGGTTAAGTGGTTATTTGTCTAAAGAGCAACAAACAATGATGCTTGAAGTTATTAGAAACAACATTGATTGTTTAGCGTGGGATTATTCAGAGATGCCTGGTTTGACAAGAAGTCTAATAGAGCATCGATTGCCCATCAAAGAAGGTTGTAAACCTTACAAACAACCTCCAAGGCGAATGAGTCCAGATCTGATGCCTCAAATCAAGGAAGAAATCCAAAAACTTCTCAAAGTGGGTTTCATTCAACCTTGCCGTTATGCGGAGTGGCTGGCTAATATTGTGCCAGTGGTCAAGAAAAATGGTAAGATAAGGATATGCATCGACTTCAGGGATTTGAATCTAGCTACCCCTAAGGACGAATACGTGATGCCTATGGCCGACATGCTGATAGATGCAGCAGCAGGGCATAAAATCCTTAGTCTGATGGATGGCTATGCAGGTTATAACCAAATATTCTTGGCAGAAGAAGACATTCCTAAGACAGCATTCAGATGCCCAGGGGCTTTGGGTATTTATGAATGGACAGTCATGCCATTCGGGTTAAAGAATGCAGGGGCAACTTACCAAAGAGCCATGAATTCAATCTTTCATGATTTAATTGGCAGATCTATGGAAGTGTATATTGATGATGTTATAGTTAAATCTGCCAGTTTTGACGAACATTTGAGAGATCTTGAAGAGGCATTTGAAAGAATGAAGAAGTACAAGTTGAAGATGAATCCAACCAAATGTGCTTTTGGAATATCAGCCGGGAGCTTTCTAGGATTCTTAGTTCATGAGAGAGGAATTGAAATTGATGCCAACAAGGCTAAAGCCATTCTTGATAGTCGGCCACCCAAGACGGTTACAGAAATCCAAAGTCTGTTGGGTAAGGTGAATTATTTGAGGCGTTTCATTTCTAATGCTGCTGGCAAGGTCAGACCCATTACTAAATTGTTGAAAGCTGGAAAAATTGCCTTTGAATGGGGTCCCGACCAACAAACGGCTTTAGATGCTATCAAGCAGGCATTGGTTCACCCTCCAGTCTTGATGCCTCCCAAACAAGGTCGGCCACTCAAACTTTATTTGGCAAATACATATGAAGTGGTTAGTTGTTTATTGGCGCAGGATGGTGATGACGGGAAGGAAAGGGCAATTTACTATCTCAGTAAAACCCTTACAGGACCAGAACTGAATTACACTATCCCAGAAAAAATGTGTTATTCATTGGTCTTCGCTTGCACTAAACTCGAGCATTATTTGCTGCCCAGAAGAGTTGAGGTCATATCAAAGGTGGATCTCATCAAATTGATTTTACAGAGACCTACTATGAAGGGCAGACTCATGAAATGGGCCATCAAATTGGCTCCTTTCGATCTTCACCATTCCCCACTGAGGGCAATTAAGGGACAAGCAGTAGCCGACTTCTTGGCAGAATTCTCACAAGTCGGGTATTCTCTTTGTGATAGTGTCCGACCATTTAGTTGTGCATCATATCTGGATAATCTACAGGTCGGATGTGTGCCTTATATAAGTACCAGAACATGGTTGATGTTCTTTGATGGTTCTACCTCTGGAAACAAATCGGGGGCAGGGGTCTTTTTGCAAGGACCTGATGGTCAAAAGATCAACTTACAACTACGATTGGAATCCATGACCCATAATTCGGCAGAATATGAAGCTTTAATTTTGGGTTTGGAGGCTTTAATTGCCAGGAAGGTCCAGTCTGTAATCATAAGGGGGATTCTCAATTAGTAGTCAACCAGGTAAACAATCAATATGTGTGCAATTACCCTCATCTTCGCAGATATAGGGACATTGTGAGTCGGTTACTGACAAAAATCTCAGAAGTAATAATTGAGTTCATTCCGAGGGAAGAAAACCAACGTGCTGATGAATTGGCTCAAAGGGCATGTAAAGGAATTCTGGAGGATATGTGGTCGGAGGTCAAGTCGGGCATAGAAGGAAAGACAGACCCGATCTGCGAAGTTACGGTCGGGCAAGAGGATATTGGACAGGACCCCGACTGCGAAGTTACGGTCGGGCAAGAGGATATTGGACAGGACCCCGACTGCGAAGTTACGGTCGGGCAAGAGGATATCGGTCAGGAGTCCGACTGCGAGGTTACGGTCGGGCAAGAGGATATTGGGCAGGAGCCCGACTGCGAAGTTACGGTCGGGCAAGAGGATATCGGTCAGGAGTCCGACTGCGAGGTTACGGTCGGGCAAGAGGATATTGGACAGGAGCCCGACTGCGAAGTTACGAACGGGCAAGAGGATATTGGACAGGAGCCCGACTGCGAGCCTGTCGGGCAGGAGACGGTCGGTCAGGAGCCCGATTGCGAAGTTTTTATCGGACAGAAGTCCGATGGCGAAACAGTGTCCGATTGGAGAACGGAGCTTATCCTGTATTTACAGAATCCTGGTGCGAGTGTTTCAATTGCGATACGATTGAAGGCTTTACGTTTTCAATTGATAAATGGAATTTTGTACAAGAGATCATTTGAAGGTTTACTTTTGAAATGCTTGGGATCTAAAGAAGCTCTAGAAGTGATGACAGAAGTACATGGTGGGATATGTGGAGCTCATCGGGCAGGTCTCAATATGAGATGGGCCATTCATCGCTTGGGTTTTTTCTGGCCTAAGATTTTTGAGGATTGCATACAATTTGCAAAAGGCTGCCAGGAATGTCAGAGACATGGAAACTTAAATCATTTGCCAGTAACCGAATTACAATTCTTGGCAAAACCATGGCCTTTTAAATCGTGGGCTATGGATATTATTGGTAAGATACATCCTGCTTCATCGAAACATCACTGTTTCATATTGGTCGCGACTGATTACTTTACCAAATGGGTGGAAGCGGTTGCTTTGAAAAATGTGGATCAGAAAGAAGTGATAGACTTCGTTTTGCACCAAATTATTTACAGATATGGTATTCCTCAGTCTATAACAACCGACCAAGGCTTGGTCTTTACAGGGGAAAGGTTCTCTAATTTCTTGGCAGAATTCGGTGTTCGGTTACATCATTCTTCACCTTATTATCCCCAAGCCAATGGACAGGCGGAAGCAGCAAATAAGATTATCATTGGGATTATAAAGAAGATGATTGAAGGGAACCCAAGAAAGTGGCATTTGTTATTGTCTCAGGCTTTATGGGCACATAGAAATACCAGAAATACGGCCACAGGGTTCTCACCTTACCAACTTACGTTTGGCCAAGATGCTGTTTTACCAGCCGAAATTCGAGTATCATCCGGCCGAACAGAATTTACTGATAGTGATCTTACAAAGGAATACCAACAACTTATGTTGCAGCAGTTAGAAGATTTGGATGTTAACCGTCTCCATGCAATAGATCGAAGTGTGAAACAGAGTGAAATCAGAGCAAGGAGTTACGGAAAGAAAGTTCTTCACAGGACATTCCAAAAAGGAGACCTAGTCTGGAAGACCATTCTTCCTACATATAAGAAAACTGATCAATTGGGAAAGTGGTCACCGAATTGGGAAGGACCATACATTGTTCAAAAAGATATTGGAAATGGCGCGTTCATTATTGTAAATCATGAAGGTAGAAGAGTACATGATTGTATTAATGCTAAATATCTGAAGAGGTATTATCCTGCCTTTTCAGATAACAAAACTGCCTGAAACCACATATTATTCAGAACCCATTTATGGGGGTTCGAACCTACTGGAAGGTTCATTTCTGTTAGTCATCGTGTAGTTGTGAGAAATTTTCTGTCTCTGAATCAGACTTTTCATCCCAGTGAGTGGATATTAGCTCTGGTTCTTCTTCAATAAGATCTTCCAAGTCTGGTCGGTACCTTTCCCATTGGCTTTGCATGTCATCTAGATCTTGGTGGGTACGTGCTTGCATGTCTGTTAGGGCTTGATGTTCACGGTCAACAATGGTACGCAATCTTGAAAAGACTTTTCGTTGATTGGAAAATATGTTATCCCAACCAAGGTCTGGAAGTATGGTTGCTGCATGATTTTCAATCATTTCCATGTGATGATGGAGATCAGGGATGCGGCTGAGGATGTCACGTAGAGGTTCATACCCCTCAATGACTTTTTCCATCAGGCGGATGACGCGATGAATAGTTCTTCTACCTCGTTGGGAGAATCGGAATTTGAAGTCTAGTTGCCTGAGTATATATAACAAGTCTTCTGCATGGCCTCCAATAGGGTGATTACCTACAAAGAAGGGTTGAAGAACACCCTCCCAGTTGCTTGATGGAACGTGAGGTCGGTCATTCGCCATGTTTGTTCACACTTTCAGTGTTTTGATTTTTAAAATATGCCTGGGAATATGTTTCTTAAAATGTGAGAAACAGTGTGCTTTTAAAGAAGGAGTTTGGTTCGTTTCCTATAAAGCTGGGAATTGAAAGGTGATCCTTGTTTTGAGAGAAGAAAGAAAAAATGGATTACTAAGTCAGTTGTTGTTACAAAGGGGGAAATATTACAACAGTGCCCCTAGGGCAGTTTTTATCTGTGTCCATTTGTTTTCATCCCTGGATAGCCTTCTGGTATTGGCAGCCGTCTGATATCTTCTGATGAATTGGGATCGGGCTTGGGTTTTCAGCTCTTGATCCAATTCAGCCTCATTTTTGGTATACTTCTCAAGCAGATGCTGTTCATTGGTAATTTGCTTATCCAGGGTAGACTGTTCTTTCCTCAGCTCCCGCAATTCTGCCTCCTTTTTCTGAATGGCATCATCAACCAGAGCTTTCGTGCTAAGGAGACCACCCAGTCTTCCAGTAGTATGCTGAAGGGATTCTCGAGTCTTGGCCAAAGAATTCTCCAGCGTTGTTTGATCGAAGTCGGGCTGGGGGGTTTCGGCTGACAGAAGGCCAATGACTACCACTTCAGTCTTGAGCTCTGTAAGTCTTTCCATCAGCCGATGCAGAATGGGGACGGCTGGTGATTCCGTTGGAGTGTAAAAAAGAAGGCCACCAACCGTCTGAATGAGTTTGTCCAATAAGTCGGACCTTAGTTCGGACAGGGGACGGTTAATGGCCTCAGTGAACACAGTCTGGGCCTCCGCTGGAACCGGAACAGTCGATAGGACGGCTAAGTCCGAAGGCCCCTGCAAGTCCTACAATGTCAATAAATATTCCAAGGGGGTTGCAAATTTGTTCAAAGAAGATATGTGGTACCTCTGGGCGGACTGTTGTCAGTGAGGGGGGTAGCAATGAGGTTGGTCGAGCTGGGCAGACAGCTGGTATAACAGCAGCCGACTCGTCGGCTGCTGCGAATGGTCGCTGAGGTGCCGACCTGGGTCCCTATGGAAAGTAGTATTGGAAACAGTTAGTGTTTTTCGAAAGAAAAGTTATGACCTGGATTGGTTTAATCTTACCAAATTCACAGAAGTCTCCGAATCGGATGAAGACATTTCTTCCATTTCTGGAGGTTGGGCTGCCTCAGGTGGTTCTTCTGCCTGCCATTCGATGGCTAGGGGGGGCGCCGCTGCTGGTAGGGCGGTTGCAGGTTGGACGGCTACATCTAGAGCCACTGCAGCCAGGATCTCTGGGGCACCTTCGATTTCGGGATCAGCAGCATCAGGGATGTCGTTCTGAGGGTCAGCTTCGGCGAGGGCGGCTGGTTTTTCCTTTGATATAGATGAGTCTGATGCCATGTATGACGGCCGACCCATCTGGGAAGTAGTCCCCTCGCTGTCAGAAGAGACCCCTGCTGCTGATGGGATGGGTGAAGGTGTCTATGGATGGAAAAATCATGAAGATGTTTGTTGTTAAATATATTAAGGTTGATCATCCGAATCTTAAGCCTTGCTGATAAGGAACTTACTGGTTCTATAGGCATTGTTGGTAAAGATTGTTTCCTGGTCGGGGGCCTGGCCCGACCACTCCTCGGTACGGGAGGAGGGGTTTGCCTCCGCGTCGGGTCCTCCGCCCGACTGCTCATTGGCAAATTGGTCTGGACCAAAGGCCCGATTGAATGGTCGGTTGGTGCTGGCGTCGGTTGCTTGGTCGGTGTCACCAAGGTCGGTTCTGGGGAATGAAATGAGTGAAATCAAAGTTATGATATAGTGAATTGGTTCACGGTGTTAAGAAACATTACCAATTCGGGGTCGGGTCCTTGCTGACGTCCTAGTTATTCCAAGGTCTGCTAGTGTTTGCTGGTCGGTCTCCGAGGTCGGGGGTGTTTGCAGCTGGGAAGTTTTTCTTTTGCGCGTGGGACCCCCAGATCCGATTCCCGGGGCGGTTGTTTGTTTTTGGGTGCTAGTATGTATCGCCGCCCCTAGAACCAGTCCTTGGGGAGGGAGGAGTACGTTCAGCAACCGACCCTCATCAGGGGATATCAGGGACCATACGACCGACCACCATTCATTGAAAGTATCTACACTCTCAGGGTTGGAGCGGAAGGGAATATAAGAATTGGAAATTATATACGTGGTAAGCTGGGAGATATAAGAAGGGATTGAATTAGGAAGGACTCGTCGGTCGGGACTTTGAAAAATTATTTGGGGACCCGCGACGGGTCCGGGGATACCTTGGCAACAGCCGAACTGACGCGCCATGAATTGAGGTTCATAGTTAAAAGTGTAAAAAGTTTTCTGCCCTTTTTTATCAAGTTTCTTGCTACTAAAAAGAGACCTGGGTTTGAGGGCGACGTCCCAGGCGAAAGGATAGGTGGGATGAGGACAAGGCTCAGGAGTCGGAAGCGGGTTTGGTACTGGAAAGGGCCAAAAATGGTCGGGAGCATAACCCGCATACTTTTTATACATAGAAAATCGAGAGTTACTGCGGGTATCTGTTAAAATGGCAGTTATTATTGGATCGGATGATTGGAGTTTATTGCGTCCTGAGCAGAGTCGGTTGAGGACTAATCCTAAATGTTTTTCAGATGTTGGCATAGTGGGCGGAGATCCTAAGTTAAACGCGTTGGGAAAGTAAAGACGGAACCAAAGTTCTAAAAACCAAAAAGGACCCGACGCGGCAGTGTCTAATTTCCTATTATCGTTATCTGTTAAACGAAGGCTAACCCGGGTGAGTCCTTCAAACAGATTGGCTAAAAATAGGGTACCAAGGGAGAAGAACCGACCTGACGCAATATGAATGGCCAGGTCGAGGTGAGAAGGAAGAACACTTTTGGAAGGAGAAACAATGATGTACCTACAAAGCCAGAACAGAATAAAGGCAGTATGCTCCCGGTCGGTTACAGGAGTCCCTGGAGCCCCTTGCTGGTCGGTTGCGAACTTTGTCCACCCCCATTCCTTCACACTTTGTAAAGACCATCCCGGATGGTCTTCTGATGGCTCCTGCCCATCTAGGGCTCCCATTACAGGGTCTTCACCCACGACTGGGAGATGTGCGATCATGGCCACGTCCATCAGGGTTGGGCCAAAGGGGGCCGAGGGCAAAAGGAAAGTCCCATTTTCCGCATTCCAGAAGGCGGACATGGCCAACAACACCTTCTCATGCAGGTTGATAGGCATGGTAGACAGTAGTATTGCTTGGTCGATCTTTTGGGATCGCCATTGGGTCTGGAAGTGTTCTGCTACTCGTCGATACCAAGCACGATACAGATCTTTTGGGTCTGTGAGATGGGTCTTGATGCTGTCTCGGATGCGAACTGCTTGGTAGTTGGGATTGTTGATAGCCAAGGCGTCGCGAGATTCCAAAACTTCCCTCATCCGATTTGAATCTTCGGGAGTAGTGCAATATGGACGGATCGTCGGAGTTAGTACTTTCGAGGCTGAAAATGGACCTTCTGGAAGGGTTCCGTCGAAAGGAAGGGCAGGAATGTATTGATTCGCCATAGTTAGAATGTTTTGGGATTGTGATTCACACAGGCTTGTATTGCGAAGAAGGAATAAACCAGAAGTGTTGCAGTAACTGGTGTAGTTGCTAAGGGAGTTTCTCGAGAAGGTAGTGCTTTATGAACTTCCAAACATTTATTGGCGTTTGAAAGTCCCTTGGCGGCGGGCAAGTTGTTACGTACGAAATTTAGAATTAGGTTAAAAGCCCAAGGTAAAACGAGGAATGGGCCTGGCAATAGGGTTGATTGAACTGGCTGAAGGACACCGTGAGGAAATCAAGGAAAATAAATTTATTTATTTATTTCTAAGAAAAATTCAGGACGGAAGGTCTTCAGGTCGAGAGGTCCGCAAGACGGAAAGACCTCAAGTCGGAAGGTCTTCAGGTCGGGAGGCCCTCAAGATGAAAGACCTCAAGTCGGACGGTCTTCAGGTCGGGAGATCCGCAAGACTGAAAGACCTCAAGTCGGACGGTCTTCAGGTCGGGAGGTCCGCAAGACGGAAAGACCTCAAGTCGGAAGGTTTTCAGGTCGGGAGGTCCGCAAGACGGAAAGACGATGAGTCGGAAGGTTTTCAAGTCGGGAGGTCCTCGAGACGGAAAGTCGTTGAGATGGGATATCCGCAGGTCGGGTAAACTGTAGGTCGGATAGAAGGAGGAGTCGGACAAACACGGAGGCCTTTGATCAAAGACAGGGGGCGGTTGATATGGAGGTCGGCCCAAGTGGGGTCGGGCGAAGAAGTAGGTCGGACGAAGGACGAAGTCGGGCCAAAAGAGCGGAAGGTCTGTGGTCGGCTCAAGGAGTGAAATATAGGGCATTTTGGTCTGCTGGGGACACGTGTCAGCATAAGAAAGGTTGGAAGACGGTTGAGAAGGAGACGTTGTAACCGTTCGGGTGACGGTTTTCAGTACGGTTTCCCAGGGAATATTTAAGGATTTGGATCATCATTTGGCAAGGGATCTTCAATCAACTTCAACAAAGCAAAGTCAGATTTGGGGATCACCACTTTAAATTTCAGTCTTTTATTTTCCAGTTTATTTTCTGTACCATACAGTGTTTAGAGATTCCTAATCTCAGGCACTAATTAATCAAGTTTAAGGATATTTTCTATATCTTTGAATTTTACTTTATTTTTGTTGAAAAATTACATCAACAATCTCAATAAAATATACTATTTCCGTCCCAAACACTATGCAATATATTATTTTTTATTTGTCTCAAACTCACTGCAATATTTTCAAATTTTTAGAAATAATTAATAATATTTTTATATATATTAATATACACTTCACTTTATCCCATCATATCACTCAAATAAAAAAAAAATAATCATTTCTCTCTCCAATCACATCATTTAATATCCAAATTATCTTAAATTATCATACTTAATACTCCCCACCTAAATTCTCGTATTAAACACAAATGTTGCACGGTGTTTGAGATGGAGGGAGTATATAATAGGGATCATATTTTGTAGATAATAAAAATTTATATAATACAAATAATAAAAAAATTATTTATTTATTTATAATTAACTTAAAAGTAATTTTATAAAAAATAGAGAGTTTTAAATATAGATAAAAATATTTATTTATTAAGGAGATAAAGATATAAAGGGATTTTGAGTGAACCCTACTTGAAAGAAATTAAAAATTTAATAAAATTAATTTTATTTGTTAAGTATGTTTAAGATAATAAATTTACTGAAAATATAAATGAATTATTTTATGGGACACAAAAAATAAAAAATAAAAATAAGTCATATGTGGATGGACGGATGAAGTATTAGAATTTAATTGATTTAATATTGCTTAATATATGTCTTTCTATTTTTAATTTCTAAATTACACATTTTAAATATATATATATATAATTTAATTGATTAATATAATAAAGTAAAAATATTTTAAAGTAATTTAATATAAAAATATAAAATATTACACATACAATAGATAAAATAATACTTCATCTATTCCTTAATAATTTATCAATTTTTTCATTTTGGTCTGTCACATAACAAAGTATCTATTTTATTTTTTTTAATAATTGTACTATCTACCTAATATTACAAATATAATTTTAATTTACAATATATTACACAAATATTATTACCTTTATATCATAAAATACTAATAAGGTTAGTTTAGTCTTATTACATTTATTTCTACTACATCCCAATATAATACTAAGACGGCGGCTGCAGTGCTGAATGTAAAAATTCAGCACCATGCTGAATAGCACACCGTATGCTACCAGACAGCACACGGTGTTACCATAGACAACACACAATATACGTTAATATAATACAAATACAACACATTACTTAACAATAGTCTCGCACAGCACATACAATACTTGATTTTAAAATATGATATATTCTTATACAGCACACGCTATAATTATGAACAAACAACGCATATCTTTATTACATACAACATGTGTTGTTTGTAATAAAAGCATGTGTTGTTTCTGTATTTTACATGTGCTGATTTGGAATTTTCTAAATTCAGCGCCGTAAACTTTCTCTAACACTAATATTTCTAAAACTCTGTAAAAAAACAAATTGATAGATAGATATGAGATAAAGGGAGTAATAAAAATTAGATATAAGTTATTTTCACACAAATCTTACAAATCTTAAATTTTAAAAAATTAAAAATAAAAATATATTAATGTGTATTATAATTGTAAAAATCTTTTAAAAACATAAACACTTTTTTTTTAAAAATTTAAATATATTTTAGTAATGCAAAACAAAAACAAATTCTGTCTTACCAATATTGGAGGCATCATAAGCTTATCACTTCTTATTCTTATTACTTTTTCAATGAATAAAATGAAAAATCAAAAGGGTCAGGCGCCGATGAGCACATTGAATTATCCATATGGCTCAAATCCTCAGGAAAATTTGCCGACTTTCAAAATCGTGAGGGCTCAAGCCCCTCTATCCCTGGATATCGCCCGATGTTCCTCTCTCTTGTGGAAGTTCTTTGAAAGTCAAGGCATAATATTGAGAATGCTCATTGAATCTGATTAATATAAACACATGATCAATAAATACATCTGAATAAATATTCTTGATCATTACCTTTCTATTTATCCAAAAATATAATTAAAATTTTAAGGTAATTTTATATTTTAAAGTTATATACAAATACAAATAATATAAAAAATACATTTATTAAAAAAAATAAAACAAACATATAACATTAAATAACTCGAACCATAAATCAATTTCACAAAATTAATATCTCATGTTACATTAAAATCCAAATCAGAGTAAAAATAATTATTCATCATATATATATATAGTATTAAATTGAATATTAAAATTAATTTGATAGAAGTTCGCATTTATCAAATATTTTTTATTTTTTATTTTTTTTTTTTTTTCGTCACTCTATAGTAACAAAAAGGAGTTCCAATGATATACAATATGGAGTATATATTAACCAAAAGAAAAATAAATATAGAATAATAAATTATGCGAATAATAAATCAAATATTACAGAATTCATATCACACGTTAAATTCAAAATTAAGTTATATTAAAAATAAGTACTCAGAATTAATTTTAGATTAAAAATTTAAAATTTGAAAGAAAGTTATACCTATTGTCACTAAAAAAAATAAAATTGTAGCGGTTAAAACACCGTTATAAATGATTATCTTTTGTTACAAAAAGATATTTATAACGATTTTGTACCAAATTTTGACTCGTGCATATGTGCGAGCTACAAAAAGTCTTTGTACCTACTTTTTTTGTTACAAAAAGTGGATTGTCAACGCATTTTTAAAACATGTATTGTAACGGTTTTTGTAATGCGGGCTTTGAATTTTCTTTTATAGCAGATATTTCTCGTAATAAAGGAACCGTTACATTGAATGTTCATCCATTTGTAACGGTACTTGTTACGGTATAAATTTTGTTACAATAGCTGATTGTCTAAAAATTATTTAAAACGACATTGAAATTCGTTGTGCCGGTATTTGTAACGGCCACAATTTCGTAACAAAAAAACATATCCTTATTTTCTCAATAAAAAATCTGTACGATGCGAGAAAATACTCCCAAACGAAGTTACAAAATATAAGGATATTACATAAAATATCAGTTGCACTAAGTACACACTGTCTAGGAACATAACTATTTCGCAATTCGGCCTAACATATATGACAAAGCATAAAAACAAACACACAAAATAAAGTAGAAAATGCAAGTCCAACAAACGGAAAGGAGGTCAACATCAATCCACGAACAAAAATTAATCATCATAGAATCACGTGTCACGCTGCGACGCCCCATGCACCGTCAAATTGAACGTACACGGTAGGTACGGGCGACGAATGAGTGGCCAACATAGTGCAAAAGTTTATAAGAATTTAGTTGTGAGATGGTTAAGTTATAATATAATAAAAAACCTTATAAATATGGTTACGTACATCCTTGAATGTCCAATCAATTGGCTCGACGTGAAAAACCTTCCCGAGTGTTCGTGCTTCAAATGTCGTCAGTAGAATAAGCACAGCCTCCGGAATGGTAGCAGTCGTGACAAAAACCCTCACTATGTCAATTGTATCACCTACAAACATATAAAGAAAACATTTGCATATCATTGGAAACAAAATGCAACTTACAAAGTATTTAATCGCTATAAAATATAAAATATAAATTCAAACATTTCAGCATATGTAAAAACAATAAAATATAGAACAACATAAATATAATTATATCATGGACCCTATCTTCATGACACCTGGACCAACATCCGTACAACATCACAATTATAAAACAACCAACAATATAATCAATTTATTTGATGCATGTGAAAGCTGTTTGTTTAAACAACCAACTTCAACATGTATCGATTCAACAACAACAATTAATTGAATGTAAATGTATCCAAATACCAAACACTTTGAATTATAATAAAAAACAAAGCGATTTAAGGATAAAATCAATTCAGTCACCAGTATTTACAATAATCTTTAATTATAAACGTATATACTCCCCAACAAAACTAAACGGAACAAACAGTCACCGAATTACAATTCCACATAAAACGCATTGTCACCACATCATGTATAACTATTTTTTTGACTCACTAACAACCATGGAAGATGCTTTACTCAAAACGGTTGGAATGAAAACCTATTTCACATAGAAAACATCACCAAGTTAACCACAAACTTGGGGTAGGGTCGAACAGAAGCACCCATTCACCATTCCAACCCACGAGAGATCAGAAGGACACGAGACCCGATCTACATGAAAAATGTTATCATATGTCAATAATGATCTCGAAGGTGATGTATTAGAAGTGGATGTTGTTATGTAAATGGTGTTTCAATTAAAAAATACAAATAAAATTAGCAACGAATAATGAATAACCGTCAATGGGTTGTGGACATCAGTCTCCGACGTCCCTGACTATCCATTGATGCGGCTAGATCCCTGCAAGATAGGAGAGTACGAAGTGACATGACTCACATAGAGAGGTACAATGCAAAACTAATTAATATGCGAGATATGTATTCTTACAGGGCCTCGTATCGAGGCACGCCGCGAAAAATTCAACAAAGTAGACATCTCAAAGCGGATGGTTCTAATTCCAAACATTTTAGCGTGGACAGTTCTAAATTCAGACATGAATTCCCTAATCTCAACAATGCCATTTTGATAGTCCTTAGCAAGTTGTCGTAGATTAGGACCATCGGGGCCTCTTAAATGATTCCGGGGGTCGGTAGAGCTGACAACACTATCAATAACTGTCTTTCTATTCATTTTTCCCCCGAATGCACGGCTGTACAAAGCCTTGCGTGTTGCCAGGGTTCTTTTATCAGTGGAAATTTTGTTAAGTTCATCATTTAAATAAGCCTGCACAATTCGAACATATAAAAACTATAAATAAAGAAAGTACTACAATTCCATTCAACAAAAGGTTCGATAGGTTTGTTATTTTGAATTCCAACTTCTTTGTTATTTTGTTTGCCTCGTAGTAATTCTTCGGAATGATCACATCATTTGGTAGGGCGTCCCTCAACAACTCTAATAGTAGGTCGATTGAGCGGTTTGACCACTGACACAGAACCTTCAAATGGAGTAGACATGCAATATATGAAAGCTGACTTATCTTTTTACACCCTGGGATAAGATAATTTTGCATCTCTTCAAACATTTGCCTCCACCCACTATTGTTATCATCTCTATGGTCGTCACGTACATCAGTTGCAGTGTTGTTTCTTTGACCCTTTCACCAACGTTGTCAGACATAGCATAATCACGTATCAGTATATCTAGGTCATCTTCCCACAGTGATGACCTAGGCCTGGCCTCCGTTCTAGTTGGTGTTTCACCCCTAACTTCACCATGGCTAGTCCACGCCCTATAAAACGGGTCAAACCCAAACCTAATGCAATGAAAAAAATATCTCCCTACAAGTATTAGTGGCACGATATAAACAAGTTGTACATGGGCAATATACAACCGAGTCTGTCTCTCCCATGAAATGCATGGTTTAAGAATTGGATCACGCCATCCAAATAGTTCGGATTATTGGAATAAACTAAATTTCTCAATTAATAATTATGGTACAATGTCATATATATACAAGAGATATTGGACCGGGCTATATATATACAATATATATCAACATCCCCTCTCAAACTCAAGGTGGAACTGTGGCACACCAAGATCAGCCAGCAGCCAGCGAAGCCATAGAAGCTCGGCAGTGGTGTCGGCAAGAGCTCTATACTCGGACTCCGCACTGGACTGGAAGACGACGGTTTATTTCTTGTTGCGCCAAGAAATAAGCGAGTCGGTAAGGAAGAAGCAAAACCCGGTGGTCGAGCGGCGATCAGAGGGATCTCCTGCCCAATCAGTGTCAAAATACCCAGTCAAAACCAAGGAGAAACGAACTGAATAATGAAGGCCATGGAGAAGAGTGCCTTTGATGTATCGGAGAATCCGTAGAACAAAAGAATAATGATTCGTCCGAGGAGCAGACATAAAATGACTGACGATATGGATGACATAGGCAATATCAGGTCGAGTGAGAGTCAGGTAGATCAGACTTCCCACCAGTTGACGATACAAAGTAGGATCATCGAGGGGGATGCCGTCCATCGGAGTAAGACGACAATCAGAATCTAGAGGCGTACGAGCGGTCTTGGAGTTCATGAGACCGGCACTAGACATAAGGTCGAAGTCATATTTGGCTTGAGAGAGATAATATCCATCGGAGGTGTCGGAGATCTCAAGACCGAGGAAGTACCGAAGAGTCCCTAAGCTCTTCATCTCAAAGTGGCGGTGCAGATGAGCTTGTTGCTTAGAGATACCGGACGCATCATTTCCTGTAATGGTCATGTCATCCACATAAAGTAGCAGAACAGTAATTCCAGCGGACCCACGGCGAATGAAGAGAGCCGAATCATGATTGTTGGAAGTAAAGCTAAGCTGGAGCAGTGCAGAGCTAAATTTTGAAAACTAAGCTCGGGCGCCTATTTCAAACCATACAGAGCATGACGAAGTTTAAATACCTTGGAAGACGTAGGAAAACCAGGAGGAGGAGACATATAGATGTTCTCGGATAGATCACCATGCAATAACACATTCTTGACATTGAGCTGATGTAGGGGCCACCGACGAGCGGTAGCAATAGCTATAAGACAACGAACGGAGGTGAGACGAGCAACCGGGGCAAATGTCTTTTAATAGTCTATACCATACTGTTGGGTGTAGCCTTTGGCTACCAAATGAGCCTTGTTGCGCTCGATGAATCCATCAGAGTGAGTTTTGATCCGAAATACCCATTTACAGCCGATAGGTTTCTTACCAGAGGGAAGATCAACCATGTACCAAGTATGAGTTTTCTCCAAAGCTTGTAACTCCTCAAATATAGCCTGCCACCACAACGGATCCGTACACGCCTAATGAAAGGACCTGGGCTCATGGTGGGATAGGGTGGCAGAGAAACAATGATAATCAATTAAGTGATGAGGTAGATGACTAACCCGAGTGGAACGACGAGGGCCACGATCAGGGTCCGAGGTCGGAATAGTGTCAGGTTTGCTAGTAGTAATGGGCTCGGTGGTCAGCGTCGGTTCAGGAGGCACAACCGGGACGACATCGGGATTAAGTGACGGAGCCGCATCAGCAGAAGGAAACAAATATGGTAAGGACGAGGTAAAGAAGAGGGACGATCGATCAAAGAGAACTCGAAAGTGGGATAAGGTAGAAAACTCAGTATGCTCCCAAAATGTGACATGATGAGAAATGTGTATCCTATTGGAAATGGGATCCCAACAACAATAACCCTTATGTTCTACCCCGTATCCCAAGAAACAACATAGATGCGCGCGAGGTTCTAACTTAGCGCGCTAATGAGGAGGAAGAAGAACGAAACTGATGCAACCGAATGGGCAAAGAAGACTATAATTAGGAGTTTGATAAAATAATCTTTCAAAGGGACTGGCATTACGCATGACAGAGGAAGGGAGACGATTTATAGTGTAGACAGCAGTAAGCGCAGATTCCCCCCAATAATGATCTGGACAAGAGGGACACGAAAAGGGTGCGGACTGTATCGAGGATATGATGGTGTTTACGTTCAGCACGATCATTTTGTGGAGAAGTGTTTGGACAAGAGTGCTGGATAGTGGTACCCTGATCAGAGAGAAACAAAGAAGGGAGAAATCTGTATATTCAAGGGCGTTATCTGTGCGGTGAGTTTTTATGGTGGTGGAGAATTGGGTCTATATCATTTTGGCAAAGTCCATATAAATAGAGGAGAGTTCAGAACGTTGTCGCATAAAATAAATTCATATAAAATGTGAAAAGTCATTGATAAAAAGCACAAAGTAACAAAAACCATTAATAGAGGCAACATGTAAAGGTCCCTAAATATCATAGTGAATTGATAAAAACGGTATATCTGCTAAAGAAGTACTATGAGGGAACGATAGAGCAGATTGTTTTCCCAACGAACAATCCACACAATTAAAAGACTCAAAACTAACATAACCCAAAAGACCCTGACTAATCAAAGATGTGGGTTTATTGAAGGATGCATGACTAAGGCGATGATGCCACTGAAGGCAGAATGGTGTAGAGGTGGTGGTAGCAGAAATAGGAGGATGAGAGAGCTGAAGTGACTCAAGCTCAAATAAGCGGCCTGTCTTCCGGCCCTTCCCGAGGGTCATCCCGATTTGCGCATCCTGAACTTGCACACCAGAAGAAGAAAAGATCACCGTAAGACCTTGATCAACTAATTGACCAACTGAGATCAAGTTCAAAGTTAATTGGGGAATATATTAGGTGTTAGGGAGGGGTATGGAAGGGGTACATACATATCCGGTATGAGTGATGCGCATATGAGTACCATTTGCGGTAAGGATAGGGGGTAGGGATGGTGTAGTGGATGAGGAGGTCATAAGGTGTATATCAGATGTCATATGGTTGCTACAAGCAGAATCAAAATACCAGGGAGGATTACCTGAGGTGGCAGACATTGCGGTATTGGAAGAGAGAATCTGTTTAAGAAGAGCTTCCAAGTCCTGAATTGAAAGTTGTACCTGAGCAAGAAAGTCGTTGACAGATTGTCCCAATTCCTGTTTTAGACCATGTAGTGTGCTCCAGAGTTGATAATAATGTGTCAAACCAGTAGCGTGGAAGAAAACTGCCAAGAAATCCCAAACTGCCTTAGCAGTTTCAAATTGGGCAAGCTGAAACTATATCACATAAGTAGATGTGTTGCGTAGCCACAATCCTCCAATTTCTCAATAAATGATTCGACTGCTTTGGTTGTAGGCATAACGTTTTCTATATAAATAGAAGCAATGGGAGCAACAATATCCCCTGTAACAATTCGCCATAACTTTCTGCCTATCAAAAAACTTTTCATTGATTGTGCCCATAGACTATAATTATCTCCGGAAAAAAATTGACAGTATCTCAAGCCAAAAATTGAATCAACAGAAACACAAACAGGAGATCAAATCGAAAGAATCGAACCCGAAACAAGAAAAATCAGATGACTATTAAATATTGCTCAAACCGAGAAACTGAATATACCATCGGAACATAAATCACAAGACGAGGTGTCCGGCGAGAATTTTTGTCAGGCGCAACGTGGCTGCACACGCCGCCATTCGGGGTGATTTTCCGGCGGCTGGCTCATCTCACGGCGGCGCATCTGGTGGTGGTGGCGGTGATGGTCGAAGAGTACCGGAGCAACGGATCTGAGACTAACGGTGATTTGGTTGTTTTTCGATTGTAAGGGGATAAATTGAGCAGGGCTCTGATACCAAGTTGAGATTATTGAAATAAACTAAATTTTTCAATTAATAATTATGGTACAATGTCATATATATATATATAAGAGATATTAGGCCGGGCTATATATATACAATATATATCAACACAAATAAATAGACAAAATATGATTCAATTCGTCAATCCAAGTATTGTCCATCTAACAAAGAAACTTTGAAGAATTTTGATCATCTTATTAACAAAAATCCTATGTACTAAACTAAACATAACATACCTTGTAACAAAGTAAGAAAATAAATAAATAAATAATAAGACTAATAAATCTAACAGTATGAAAAATATTTGTATAAAAAATACTAAAAAAACTACTAAATCGAACCTTAGAAATGAACAATATTTTTGTTGATGTATTTTTTCAACAAACAAAAAGTAAAATTCAAAGATATGGAAATATCCTCAAACTTGATTAATTAGCGCCTGAGATTAGGAATCTCTAAAAACTGTACGGTACATAAAAAGATTAACTGGAAATTAAAATGCTGGAAATTTAAAGTGGTGATCCCCAAATCTGACTTTGCTTTTGTTGAACTTGATTGAAGATGATTATCAGTTGTAAATTTTAACCCTTAAATACTCTTCAGAAACGGTACTGGAAACCGTCGCTCGAACGGTTACAATGCCTATTTTTCAACCGTCTGCTAACCCTTCTCCTTCTGACACGTGCCCTCAACCCACCAAAGTATCATTCTTGCTCACTCTCAACAGTATCTGACTCTTTGGACCGACCACAGACCTTCCGCCCTTTTGGCCCGAACGCAATTCTTCCGCCCTGTTGGTCCGACCGCAAATCTTCCGCCTTATTAGTCCGACTACAAACCTCCCGACCTGCAGACCACCCGACTAGTTTGGTCCAGCCGCAAACCTCCCGACTTACAGACCATCCGACTTGTTGGTCCAGCTGCAAACCTCCCGACTGATAGACCATCCGACTTGTTTTGTCCAGCCGCAAACCTCCTGACTGATAGACCATCCGACCTGCGGACTTTCCGACCTGCGGACTTTCCGGCCTGCTGACCTTCCGACCTGAGGACCTTCCGACCTGCGGACCTCCCGACCTGAGGACCTTCCGACCTGCGGACCTTCCGACCTGCGGACCTTCCGACGTGAGGACCTTCCGACCTGCGGACCTTCCGACCCGTTATTTCCTTAGAAATATATCTACTTTCACCTGAGTTTCCCGCGGTGCCCCTCAACCAGTTCGATCATCTCAATTTTTAGGCCCATTTTTCTTTTTACCTTAGGCTTTTTAACCTAATTGTAAATTTCATACATAACAACTTGCCCGCCGCCAAGGGACTTTCAAACGCCATTTCTCAATCACCGTTTGGAAGTTCATAAATCACACCTTACTGAAAAATTGCCTCTGCAACTGCATCAGTTACTGCAACATATTTGATTCCACGAAACTCTCCCGTCTTCAATACTAGCCTTTGTGAATCACAATCTCTACAACTCCAAACCATGGCGAATCGATACATACCTGCCCTTCCCTTCGACGGATCAAACCCCGAAACAGCTTTTGTGGCGACAAAAATGCTTAATCCAACCATTCGCCCCTACTGCACTACCTCTGAAGACTCCAACCGAATGAGAGAAGTCTTGGAGGCAAGAAATCTACTAGCTATCAACAACCCCAACTACAGCGCAATCCGTCTCCATGACAACATCAAAACTCATTTGACAGACCCCAAGGATCCATATTGCACCTGGTACCAAAGAGTATCAGAACATTTCCAGGGTCAATGGAAAACTCAACAAATCGACCAGGCCATACGTCTATCTACACTTCCATGCCACTTGCATGAAAAAGTTCTTCTAGCAATGGCGGCGTTTTGGCACCCTGAGATTTGTACTTTCCTTCTTCCAATAGCCCCTATCGGCCCCACCCTCATGGATGTGGCCATGATCGCTCATCTGCCAATCGTAGGGGAAGACCCTGTAATGGGTGCCCTAGATAGGCAAGGGCCCAATGCAGACCATTTGGGCTGGTCTCTGACGGACGTGAAGGAATGGGGCTGGACAAAATTTTTAAATGATCAACAAGGAGCAGATGGGACCCCTGTTACCGACCAGGAGCACACAGCTTTCCTGCTCTTTTGGCTCTGTAAGTATGTTGTAGTTTCTCTTTCGAAATACGTCCTCCCTTCTCACCTTGATCTTGCTATACACATAGCCTCGGGTTGTTTTTTTTCATTAGGCACCATTTTTCTTGCCAAAATTTTTGAAGGGCTGTCCAGGGTTAGCACCCGTCTTATAGAAAAAGATGGTAAAAAATTAGACACTACTGCATCAGGCCCCTTTTGGTTTTTAGAACTGTGGTTCCGTCTTTATTTCTCTGAAGCATTTCAACTTGGCCATCCCCCTGTTGCGCCACCACCTGATAAATCTTTAGAGATAGCCCTTAACCGCCTCTGTTTGGGTCGCAACAATCTCCAAGCGTCCGACCCTATCATCACTGCTATCCTAACCGACGACCGGAGTAACTCTCGATTTTATATGCATCGAAAGTACATTGGTTATGCGTCCGACCTATTTTGGCCATTCCCTGTACCTTCACCTTTGTCTGAGCCGAACCCACTTCCGCATCTTACTTATTCCTTCTCCTGGGATGTTGCTCTTAAGCCCAGGTCCTTATTTACTAGTAAGAAAATTGATAAAAAAGGTCCCAAAGTTTTTTATACCTTCAACTACCAGCCTCAATTTTTGGCACGTCAATTCGGATGCCAACAAGGCTTACCTGGTCCCATTGCTCATCCACATTTAATAATTCAAAGCCCGGATGGGCGAGCCATTCCTAATTTGATTGCCCCGTACGTATCCCAGCTCACTAATTACATAACTTCCAACTCTTACATTCCCCTCCGGACCTCTCCAACTTCGGCCGAATCGTTTCGCGAGTGGTGGTCGGTTACTTGGGCCTTGATTGCCCCTGATAAGGATCGCTTGTTGGGCATTCTCCTTCCCCCACCTGTGTTGACACTAGGGACAACCCCACTAACTAACTAATATCCGAAGGAAATTAATTACTCAGGGAATTGGATCGGGCACTCCACAAAGGAAAAGAAGAGCCTCTCAGACTCAAGCTATTTTCCTCTCTAGAGACAACCAACCGACCTTAAAAAACCGCCCATCAGGTCGGGCCCTTATAAAGACCCGACCTCGTCCAGGTATAATCTCATATTCTCCACTTAGCTTGATCATTTCCTTACCATTGTATTAATCCTTATTTTCATATGCAGGTTTGACTTCAACCAAGGCGACCGCCCAACCTGCTTCCAACTCAAATAAAGTAGCAGAGCCACCAACCGACCAACTACAAGAACCCGAACCCCTGACCAAACGTCGGGCTTCGAAGAAAACGCCTTCATCCGTCGAACGGACAACAACAAGGGTCTCATCCCCGAGTGAGGCAACTGCTTCAGAGATGGGTAGATTACCTTATGTCGTTTAGGACCCATCTCTGCCTTCTATGGCGCCAATGGCCATACCTGCATCCGCCTCCACTGCAGACGCCTCTGATGTGGTCGCTTCAAAAGATAGAAATGTCCCTGATGCGGCCATTCAAAACGCTCCAGATGAACCAGCTGCGGCCGCCCCAGAAGCACCCGACCAAGGAGCAGCCGAAGTGAAGGCAGCCGACCCAAGGGTAGCAGACCCGAGGGCAGCAGAAGCGGACGGACAGGCAGACGAGCCTATGCCTGTGCAACCGAGGGGACTCTTACATGAGTTACAAGAGATTCCCTCATCTGAATCAGAGACTTCTGTTAATCTGGTAAACACTCGAGATTCCTTCTTCCAAATTACAAGCTAGTATTAACATGATCTTTAACACACTATATCTCCATCACTCAGGGGCCCAGATCTATACCACAACGTCCACTTGAAGCAGCCGACGAGTTAGCCATTGCAGTACTAGCCGCCCAGCCTTCTAGACTTAAGGCTATTCTGGCGCCCTCAGTGACCACCATTCGTCCAGAGGTAAGAACAATTTCCACAATCAATTCTCAATATTCATGCTCCATTCAGTCTGAAATAAACACCTTTTATTTTAGGGATGTTCTGATCTAGCCCTCTTATCGGCTGTCCCCATTCCGACGGACGTCCAAACTATAATCGTACAAGCTGTTGACCAATCTTTCCCCGACCTGGGATCAGACTTGCTTGACAGCCTTCTTCAAGCTATTGGTGGTCTTTTGTTTCAAATGTCTTCAGAGTCGGCTGGTACATCCATTCTTCACCAACTGATGGAGCGACTATCCGAACTCCGGAATGAAGTTTTGTTCGCTCGTGTTCTAACCACTGAAACACCCTTGCCTGATTTGGATCGAATAAGTCTGGAGGCTTCCTTGGCCAAAACCAAGGAATCCATTCAACAGGCAATTGGCCGACTAGAAGGCCTCAATAATGCCAAGGCACAAATAGAGGGATCAATCCAGCAGAAATAAGCAGAACTGAGGGCGCTTCATAAAGAAAAGTCAATCCTGGAAGGCCATATCAACGACAAGCAACGCCTGATTGATCGGTACCAGACCAATGCAGCCGACCTAGACTGGGAATTAAAGATTCACGTCCGATCTCAACTTATAAGACAATATAAGTCGGCTGCCAATAACAGGCGACTTTCCAAGACATAAGATAAATGGTCCCAAATTAAACTTGTTTTAGGATCTCTTTTGTAAACTCTGACTTGGTAAATAAAATTTCTCTCCTTTTATTAAAGATCACCTTCCAAGATTCCAACCCTCCGGGGAACCAATCAACTAATCTCCTTTATAAACACTTGTTGTCCTTGCACACCAGCAAACAAGCGTTTATCCATAAATCAAACCTTGAACACACCTGCTCCTTCGCACTAAAAATACCACCCCATCGTCCTCAAGTTCCTGTGAACAATTGGAAAGGTGTCATCCAACCCTTCTTTATAGGTAATCATCCAGTTGAAGTTCACGTTGAAGACTTGCTAAGCATCCTTAAACAATTAGATTTCAAATTTAGATTTTCCCAACGAGGCAGAAAAACCATCCATCGTGTTATTCGCCTGATGGAAACTGTATTAGAAGGATATGAAACTCTTCGGGATATTCAAAATCGCCTTCCCGAAATTGATCATCATATGGATTTGATTAAACACCATGTGACAGCCATACTCCCAGACCTTGGCTGGGATCATACCTTCTCCAATCAGCGCGCTGTCTTTTCAAGATTACGCACTCTTGTTGATCGTGAACGCCAAGCCGTGACAGACATGAAAGCTTGGACCGACTATGATCTTGAGAAGATGCAGGACCAATGGGAGAAGTACCGACCTAGCTTAGAGGATCTTATTGATGAAGAGCCAGAACTAATCCCTAATCATTGGAATGACAATTCTGACTCAGGAGAAAGTAATCCTCTGCATGATTCAACATCTGATAATGAATGAACCCTTATTAGGTTCGAACCCTTGGAAAATGGGTTCTGAAAAACTTATTGTTTTATGCTTTCTTATTATCTGAAAAGGCAGGAAAATACCTCTTCAGATATCTAGCATTAATACAGTTGTGTACCCTCTTACCTTCTTGATTTATAATAATAAAGGGACCATTTCCGACCTCCTTTTGAATTATGAATGGTCCCTCCCAATTCGGGGACCACTTTCCTAATTGATCAATCTTCTTATATGTTGGAAGAATAGTCTTCCAGACCAAATCTCCTTCTTTGAATGTTCTATAAAAGATTTTCTTTTCATAAGTCTTGGCCCTTATCTCATTCTGCTTTACAATTTGATCAATTGTATGAAGTCGATTGATATCAAGACTTTCCAATTGCTGCAGCATCATTTGTTGATATTCCTCAGTAAATTCATCATTGGCAAAGCTTGTGCGTCCAGATGAGACCTGCACTTCGGCTGACAACACAACATCTTGTCCAAAGGTGAGTTGATATGGTGAAAACCCTGTGGCAGAACTTCTGTTATTCCTATATGCCCATAAGGCTCGAGACAACAACAAATGTCATTTCCTTGGGTTCCCTTCAATTGTTTTCTTGATAATTTCAATAATAATCTTTTTAGCTGCTTCTGCCTGCCCATTGGCTTGGGGGTAGTAAGGCGACGAATGACTCAGACGAATTCCAAATTATGCCAAGAAACTTAAAAACTTCTCCCCAGTAAAGACTAGACCTTGGTCGGTTGTTACTGAATGAGGTATACCATATCTATATATGATCCGATTCAGCACAAAATCAATCACCTCCTTCTGATCCACATTTTTCAAAGCAACCGCCTCCACCCATTTGGTGAAATAATCTGTTGTAACTAAAATAAAACAATGATTCTTGGATGAGAAAGGATGAATTTAACCAATGATATCCATAGCCCAAGATTTAAAAGGCCATGGTTTTACCATCGCTTACAATTCTGTAACTGGTAAATGAATTAACTGCCCATGCCTCTGACATTCTTGGCACCCATTGGCAAATTGTATGCGATCCTCAAAAATCTTTGGCCAAAAGAAACCTAAACGATGAATAGCCTATCTCATATTCAGACCTGCTCGATGAGCTCCACATATTCCACTGTGCACTTCTGTCATCACCTCCAAAGCCTGCTTGGGCCCCAAACATTTCAAGAGCAATCCTTCGAATGTTCTTTTATATAGCACTCCTTCTACCAATTGAAATCGCAAAGCTTTTAGTCAAATTCCAATCGGTACATTTGCTCATGGATCTTGTAAATACATGACAAGTTCTGTCCTCCAGTCGGTTCCTGTTTCTGTCTCAGGGCCGACCTCTGCACATGTATCTTTTAGGATTCCCTTACAAGCCTTTTGAGCTAAATCATCTGAAAACTGATTCTCCTTCCTAGGGACGAACTCAATTATCACTTCGGAGATCTTTGATAACAACCGACCTACCAAATCCCTATATCTGCGTAGGTGGGGATAATTGCAAACATACTGTTTGTTTACCTGATTAATCACCAATTGAGAGTGCCCTTTTATAATGACCGACTGAACTTCCCTAGCAATCAAAGCCTCCAAACCCAAGATTAAAGCCTCATATTCTGCTGAATTATTGGTCATAGCCTCTAATTGCAACTGCAAATTAATCCTTTGGCCGTCTGGCCCTTCTAACAAAACTCATGCGCCTGATCTGTTTCCCGAGGTAGAACCATCAAAAAACATTAACCACTTTCGGGTGCTTACATAAGATATACACCCAGTCGGTTGCTGCTCATGACCTGCGAAGTCTGTCAAAAAGTCTGCTATTGCTTGGCCTTTGACGGCCCTCAAAGGAGAATGATACAAATCAAAAGGGGCTAATTTAATGGCCCACTTCATAATTCTGTCATGCATCTTAGGTCTTTGCAAAATTAACTTGATGAGATCAATCTTTGAAATAACCTCAACTCTTCTAGGCAGCATATAATGTTCAAGTTTGGTGCATGTAAACACCAATGAATAACACATCTTATCTGGCATTGTATAATTTAATTCTGGTCCTGTGAGAGTCTTGCTCAAATAATAAATTGCCCTTTCCTTTCCATCAGCTCCATCTTGAGCCAGTAAGCAACTGACCACTTCAAAGGTATTTGCCAAATAAAGTTTGAGGGGCCGACCTTCCATGGGAGACATCATTACAGGTGGTTGAGCCAATGCTTGCTTTATAGCCTCTAAAGCTGTCTGTTGGTCTGGTCCCCACTCAAAGGCAATTCCTCCTGCCTTCAATAATTTAGTGATTGGTCGGACCTTGCCAACAGCATTGGAAATGAACCGCCTGAGATAATTTACTTTACCCAACAGACTTTGAATTTCTTTAACCGTCCTGGGTGGTCGGCTAGTCAAAATTTCCTTGGCTTTATTAGCATCAATTTCTATTCCCCTTTCATGAACCAAAAACCCCAAAAAACTCCCAGCTCAGATACCGAAAGCACACTTAGTTGGATTCATCTTCAACTTGCATTTCTTCATCCGACTGAAAGCATCTTTAAGATCATTCAAATGTTCCTCAAAACTAGAAGATTTGACGATAACATCATCAATATATACTTCCATAGACTTACCAATGAGATCATGAAAAATTGAGTTCATGGCCCTCTGATAAGTCGCCCCAGCATTCTTCAAACCAAAAGGCATAACTGTCCACTCATAAATACCCAGTGCTCCTGGACATCTGAATGTTGTCTTGTGAATGTCTTCTTCTTCCAAAAAGATTTGGTTATATCTTGCATAACCATCCATCAAACTGAGAATTTTGTGCCCTTCTGCTGAGTCAATTAACACGTCGGCCATAGGCATCACATACTCATCTTTAGGAGTGGCCGTATTAAAATCTCTAAAATCAATGCATATCCTGATCTTACGATTCCTTTTAACCACTGGCACAATATTGGCCAACCAATCCGCATAACGGCAAGGTCAGATGAAACCTACTTTAAGAAGCTTCTGAATCTCTTCTTTGATCTGAGGCATCAAGTCAGGACTCATACGTCTTGGGGATTGCTTACAAGGCTTGAAATCCTTTTTAATGGGCAATCGATGTTCTATTAGACTTCACTCTAAACCGGGCATTTCTGAATGATCCCATGCTAAACAATCGATATTGTTTCTTATAACCTCGAGCATCAATTTTTGTTGCTCTTCAGACAAATAACCACTCATCCTGATTATTTTTGGAGCCAGGTCGGTTCCTAAGTTGAAATCCAGTAAAGGATCTTGTGCTGAGAAGGTTGGCTCTATTTTCTCTAATAGATCAGGCCAACGAAATTGTTCATCTTCTTGGAAATGAACATCATGTATCTTTTTGATTTTTTCTACTTTTTTCAAAAGCTGCTCTAAATAATATTGATTAATAAGTACACTACAATCTTGTAAATCTGCACCCTCCATAAAAAAATAAATTATAAAAAGTAGGCCTGGCTTACGAGAGAGCCATATAGTACAACTGTTCTATTAAAAGAACATTGAATTATGGCTAATGAATTTAAAACCCTTCTTTGGGTACTCATTAGCCATAAAAAACTGATACATTGGAGGTACATGACCAGAGTAAAAAATTGATTCTTCAACTTGTTCTGATGCTCCAAAAGGATTGTCATTTGCTTCCAATTTGAAGACCTGATTGCCTTCCCAGAACATTAATAGTTGATGCAGTGTTCATGGCACACATTTAGATGCATGAATCCAATCTCATCCAAGTAGGATTGAATATGTAGTATCTGCATCCACCACGAAGAAAACAGAAGAAATCTTCTTAGGACCGACTTCAATTGAGGCAACCATCATGCCTTCTAGTCTGGTCGGTTGCCCTGTAAACCTAGTCATCTCAAAATCCACAGGAGATAGATCATGAATTCCTTTCTCAAACTCTTTGAGAGTCTTTAATGGCATAACATTGAAGACGGCCCCATTATCTATGAAAACCTTTGTGATTGGTTTCCCACAAATATGAGCATTAACGTACAGAGGCTTCAAATGAGACGCCATGCCTTCTGGAATGGGTGGGAAGACTATTGGAGGGACCTCTGATTGAAAATCAGGATCCAAAATCTTTGTCTATTCTGGCTCTTCTATAAACTCATCCACCAGACTTGCCCACAAAGGCTCTTCCTCAACCCAATTAATTTCTGTCATTCGGCAGGGGATACGTGGCCCTAGTCGAGATTTGACAGACCTTGAGACATTCTCTGGAATTTCGTCTCTGACTTCACTTTCGGGTTGAACAGTCAGAGATTCCAAACGAAATTCCTCCAGTGATGGGTTAATGTTAATCTTCTCACAATGTTGACACCTGAAACCTTTAACTCTTTCATCCGGTAAGCCTTTACCCTTCTTTTGCATGGACCGACCTCCTTCTGCCTTATTCGGGTGTTCAAACGAGACAACCCTGATGGACCAACCTCCTTCATTATACTTAGCAACACTTCGGGTGTCGTTCGGTTGCTTTGATGAGGCAAACCGTAAGTACCGACCTTTTTCCGGAGAATTATCAGCGCCTTTCATACTCGGTTGCTTTGAGGAAGCGGCCTTGTCTCTGTATCTCGCAGCGTACCTGCGCTTGGCATTCCGAATCTGAGTACAATTCATGCCTGGGAAGCGAGGATCTACATCAACTAATAAAGGTTTCTTATTTCGAGTCCATTTGCTTCCGACCAAAACCGTCCTCCTAGTCGGGTGGTCCCGGACTAATGCTTGCTCATTTAGTTCTACATTAAAAGAACCATCTTGGTTATCCCATTTTTCAGCCACTGTTTTTTCACAGACCTTGAGTTTCTCCTCTGGTCAGCCACTGTTTGATGACTTCCCTTTTTCTGTCCTGGGACTTGCTTGTATACTAACCATTGTTGTGGTTACTTTTGGAAATGGTTGTTTCTCCACTCCCAACGTAATATATTTGAGCCGACCTGCCTTAATAGCCTTTTGGATCTCATTTCGAAAATGAGTGCATTGACTTGTATTATGTGTGAAAGAGTTGTGCCACTTACAGTACGGCCTCCCTTTGATTTCTTCCTTAGTAGCCAGCCTTTGCCTTTTTGGAATTCGGATCTGCCCATCAGTCAGCAAAATATCAAATATCTCGTCAGCCTTTGAATTATCAAAGGTCGGCTGCCCTTTTACTTCAGTTCCTGGTGCTGGCTTTAACTTAGAACAAACATAAGGCTTCCCTGAAATTATTTCGGCCGTCATCTCTTCTGTTTGATCATAATCAAAGTCATATGCCTCTGTTTCCAGACTTGCCATATGCTGAACTTTATTGCGCCTGAAATTCTGATCCCTTTCTTTGAAAAGAGACTCTAGACATCCAGCCTTGGATGCAAGACTTGCTAAATCCTCTACATCATGTGCAGTGAGCTCATCTCTTAGGCGACCATGCATATTTCGGACCACTAAATTGGTCATCTCTTTTTCATTGATTATTGTAGGACATCGTCCTTTCATCAATCGCACCCTTTCAATAAATTGTGAAGCTGATTCTTCTGGATATTGCTTCATTTCCAATAAATCAATCAAAGAAACTGTGGGCAGGGGATTGAAAAATTTGGCATGAAATGCCATCTTTAAACCTTCCCAAGTTTGTATTTGCCCAGGTGGCAGACCTACAAACCATAAAAAAATTGTCCTAGTTAGAGACAATCCAAACAGTTGTAATTTGTAAAAAGGATTGTTACTAATTTCCCCTAACTGTGCTGTGAAACGCCCCACATGCTCTATAGTAGAGGATCCATCCTCTCCAGAAAAAGCATGGAAATCTGGTGGCCTGTAATTCCTTGGAAGAGGATATTCATTAATAATTCTTTCTGGGAAAGGTCTTTGATAAGCAGGTCAGTTGGCCATCTGAGGATTTAAACCAAACTGAACCCTCAATAAGTGAGCAATTTCATCACCCAAACGAAAATGTTGATGATCAGGAATATCAATGGGATTTTACGCAGGAATAAGGATAGGATCCTGAACATGTCCCCCTGGCCATTCCTCCCTTGTAATATTCGGCTGCACATTCTCGACCCTTGGCCCCAAAGGAATATTATTTGGAAAAGTCAGAGGAGTCTTTCCCCTATCTGTTCGGTTGAACATTGTGGCGCTTGGAAGTGTGCTGTCCACATATGATGGTCCTGCAAAATTTGCTTGCATTCTTGATGGTGACACTCCTGGCGGCGTCTGGGTGGGTTGAAGAGTAACCCTTGATAATGCTTGATCTAACATGTTCTGCATAAGATTTTGTTGCTCACGCAACATGATGTTCTGTTGCTCGCGCAACATATTCTGCATAACCGAAGTTTGCTGCTTGTTCAATTGTTGAACATAACACAACCAATCAGTAGGCGGTTGGGGAATCTCCCCTGAATTTGGCATGACAGGTGGCAAGATATTTTCTCCCACTGGTGCTGATGATGATTGAGGTTGTGAGCCTGCCATATCGATCTTTCTGATGATTCGGCCAGACCTCAGTCGTATGAAATTATCTGATAATGTAGGATCAGCAATCTTGCCTTTCTCCCACTGTGGTCGCCAATTTGTTGATGTATTTTTTCAAAAAACAAAAAATAAAATTCAAAGATATGGAAATATCCTCAAACTTGATTAATTAGCGCCTAAGATTAGAAATCTCTAAACACTGTACGGTACATAAAAAGATTACTGGAAATTAAAATGTTGAAAATTTAAAGTGGTGATCCCCAAATCTGACTTTGCTTTTGTTGAAGTTGATTGAAGATGATTATCAGTTCTAAATTTTAACCCTTAAATACTCTTCAGAAACGATACTGGAAACCGTCGCCCGAACGATTACAATGCCTCTTTTTCAACCGTCTGCTAACCCTTCGCCTGCTGACACGTGCCCTCAACCGACCGAAGTATCATTCTTGCTCACTCTCAACAATGTCCGACTCTTTGGACCGACCACAGACCTTCCGCCCTTTTGGCCCGAACGCAATTCTTCCGCTCTGTTGGTCCGACCGCAAATCTTCCGCCTTATTAGTCCGACTACAAACCTCCCAACCTGCAGACCACCCGACTTGTTTGGTCCAGCCGAAAACCTCCCGACTTACAGACCATCCGACTTGTTGGTCCAGCTGCAAACCTCCCGACTAATAGACCATCCGACTTGTTTGGTCCAGCCGCAAACCTCCGACTGATAGACCATCCGACCCGCAAACTTTCCGACCTGCGGACTTCCAACCTGCGGACTTTCCGACCTGCGAACCTTCCGACTTGCGGACTTTCCGACATGCGGACCTTCCGACCTGAGGACCTTCCGACCTGCGGACCTCCCGACCTGATGACCTTCCGACCTGCGGACCTTCCGACCTGCGGACTTTCCGACCTGCGGAGCTTCCGACCTGAGGACCTTCCGACCTGCGGACCTTCCGACCCGTTATTTTCTTAGAAATATATCTACTTTCACCTTAGTTTCCTGCGGTGCCCCTTAACCAGTTCTATCATCTCAATTGTTAGGCCCATTTTTCTTTTTACCTTGGGCTTTTTAACCTAATTCTAAATTTCATACGTAACAATTTTATTATCACTTAACAACATTAACAATATTTGTATAAATCTAATACTATGAACAAAACGTAAATCAAAAGACACATGTCTTGGAAATATAAACAAAGCCAAAATAAAAAATAACATCTTATCAATATTTCTCTAATATGAATAATATTTTGTATAAATCTAACAATATAAAAAATATTTAATTATCACTCTTATGCCATGCCCTTTAAATAATTTTTAAATCCAATACTATAAAAATTTCTAAGTAAGAAAATCTAAATGGAACCCTAAGAGGAGTAAAAATGACATTAAACTTCATAATATAACAATATAAATAATATTTGTATAAGAAAAAACCTAACTAGTAAGAAAATTTAAAATTTTTTCAAAAATAAACAAATACAAATCTACAAGTATAAAGTGGTTGCACGTCGACTGGGTGAGGAAGCTGGCGGCGCACGGTCGACAAGTCAAGGGTGGCGGCGGCAGCGCATGGTGGAGGGATGGCGGCGGAACAGAAGAACGGACAAGAAGAAGAATCGAACATGAAGAAAAATCGAAGAAGAAATCGAAGAAGAAGAAGAGAGAAGAAGAAATTCGAAGAAGAAGAAGGGAAGAAGAAGAGGGGAAGAAGATCCTTAGGGCTTTTCTAACTTTATAATTTTTTTTAATTATTATTATTATAATTTTTACATATTAATTTTAATTGTAAATACATCAATTATTTGTAATTAAACTTTTATATACTCCGTCCTTCCATAAAAAAAAGTATACAATTACTTTTGACACGGTGTTTAAGAAATAATAATATTTTAATTATAGTGGGTAGTTAAAAGTAGTGTAATGATATTTTTGCCCTTGCTTTTTGGTGTAAAGTAATAATGTGATGTAAAATAAGGGTATTTGTGGACAAAAGTAAGATATTTAATGAAATGTTTACTTTGTAATTGGACGTCCAAAGATAAAAACATGTATACTTTCTAGCTGGAGAGAGAGAGTATTACTTTAAAAATTAAAAATACATCCATTATTTTAATTATAATTTTAAATACACTTATTATTTTTTTTATTTTAATTTTCAATACATCATTTATTTTAATTTTAATTTTTTGTATATTAATTTTAATTTTAAATTCACCCATTCTTTTAATTATAATTTTAAATACGTTCATTATTCTTATTTTAATTTTCATTTTAAATGCACCCAATATTTTAATTTTAAATACACCTATTTTATTAGAATTTTAATTTTTATATTTAATTTTAATTTTAAATACACCCATTATTCTAATTTTAATTTTTATATATTAATTTTAATTTTAAATATACCCATAATATATTTTAATTTTAATTTTAAAATTAATTGAGTTAACTGTAATTTAAAGTTAAAATTATTGTACTTGTTATGAAAAAATACCGCAACAAAAGGAAAAAGGTTGACCAACTTAAAAAAATACATTTGTTTTGTAGCGAAAATATCTGATACAATAAATAGCTTTTGAAACAAATTATTTGTAGTGGATTAGAATCCCTACAAATAACCAGTGTTTTGGTAGTTTGCGATAATGAAGAAAAATTACTGATTCTTTTTTTTTTTTTTTTGTGGTCGTTTTTATCCTATCATTAGCTTGTAGTGTTTTTTTTTATAAATAATATACCAAATAAAAACGATTATTAAATAGACAAATAATAAATAAATTAAAACTCATAAAATCTATATCAAAACTTAAATTTAAACCTAATCTAGAATAACATTAACTATTCCCAATCCATATTAAATTAGAATAAAAAAACATTTAGAAGAAATTCACACGTATCAATAAGAAAAAAGAGGAATTGTCGATTTTCCTTGTAATCGTTTTTATCATGTAGTTGGATTGCAATTGAATAAAATGAAAAATTAAACAATGTATCAAATGACATTGTCCTAAACAAAAAAAAAAATATATTAAATAGTTAAACAAATCATAAGTCTAACAAAATTATATATGCAACTTAAATTAAAAAATAAACTAGATTAAAATAAATACTCATAGTTCATATTAAATTTAAAATTAAAATAAATTAGAAAAAATTCATACATATCGGTGAAAAAAAATATTGATTCTCATAATTTTTTTTTTTTGGTCTGCGGTTATAAAAAAAAATAATTTAAACAATGTACCAAATAGAAAATACAGTAGTTTAAATCAAACAAAAAATATTAAATAAACAAATCAAGGTTTCACAAAATATATATTCAAATTTAAATTCAAGTATAAGATAGATTAAAAATAACTGCATAATTAATATTAAATTAAAAATCAAAATAAATTTAAAAAAAGTTGATACCCATCGATGAAAAAGAATATAAATTATTGATATTTTCGGCCATTGATATCCCATTGTTAGCCTACAATTACTAAAAGTTCAAAAAATATATTAAATAAAAATATATAATAACCAAAACAAAAAGTATATATTAACTAAGCAAATCATAAATCAAATCTCATAAAACTTTTACATCAATTTAAATTTAAATCTAAGCTAGATTAAAATAACTATTTAGACTTTTGTTAAATAAAATTTTAAAATAAAATTATATCTATCAGTAAAAAAAATAAAATTTTCATTATTTTGTCATATTTTCTCCTTTATCTGATAGTAAAAAAAATTCAAATAATATAAAAATATATAATACATAAAACCAAAAAAATACATAAAATATTAATAATAAAAAGTCTAACACATACTTTGAATTCAAATCTAGATTTAAAAAATTACTCACAATTTATTAAACTAAATATCAAAATAAATAAAATAAATTTGAAAGGAATGTGAAATATGAGAAATTCTAACTATTATTATTATTATTATTTATTATGTCTCTCGTATAGTTAGCCTACAATACAAAAAAAAATTCAAGCACTATATATATAAAAAAAACACTAATCAAAATAAAAACAATGTTACAAAAATTTCAGAAAATCAAATTAAGACAACGAGGATAAAAGAACACAAAAATTTAGTAACTCAATTCGATCAAAATAGTCTACGTCTGGGGATGTTGCTAAACCAGAAATTTTACAATAGAATACGGAGGCACATGTTAAAGTGAAAATACATAGATATTTATAGGCTAAGCCTATGCTAATAATGTTCAAATTATATCTCGAAAATATAGAATATAATATCTAAATCATATCCAAATCATATCCCAAAGAACGCCACATTTTGTTGCTTCCCAAAGAACCATTCCTTGCATACTCCAATATCGACGAACTTGAGACCTTACAATCTTCCTTTTGAAACGAGCTCCCTTATCGTCTTCTCGCTCATGTGTTCGAGACGAGAATGCCATAAATTTGTGTCATCATTTATGGCCACAGAACTGATTATGTCTTTCATGCTTTTTGTCATGTAGAGAGTTCCATCTCTTCTCTCATGGGCCACCACAATGGATCATTGGGTTACCTTCCACGATTTAGTTTAAAAAACTGTCGAGTAAACTACCTCATCCAATTGTCCCACGGAAATCAGATTCCATTTCAGACCCGGGACATATCTCACGTCATTCAGTCTCCACTCTCTATGATTCGGTGTTCTGATTCAAACCATCCCTAAACTTACAATTTTTAGTATCTCATCATCTGCAAGATAGACAACACGAAAATTACCTACGATATAGGATTCCATGATTTCCAAATCACTGCATGAGTAGAATGACGCTCCTGAGACCAAAGTTCATGACTTCATTGGACTGCTAACGCTCAGAATCAACGCATCGGATATCTCACCCACTGCGTTTGCCGAACCCTGATCCTTCTCCGGCACCCTGCACTGTCGTTCTAGTGCCCTTTGCAGTTCCAACATAACATCTGACTTGCATCTTCCTTGTCCTTGTTCTTCGGCTTCAACTTTGACCATTCTTTATCTTCACCATTTCCCTTTGCGTCAGATCTACCCCTATTTTTGGCAGTAAAGGCAAATCCATATCCAAATTTAGTCGAGACATTCTCCGAAAGGGTTAGTCGAACCACCCTCATCGTCTTCCTGTCGATCTTCTTGTATTCGACATCATCCATGTCTTCGGATTTCTCCTTCAACGCTGCTTCTAGATCTTTATCATACATGTAATCTTCTATTTGTATTTTTCTAGAAACCAAAGTTCATTCCATGGAATACCTTGACAGCATGACGTTCACCCATCTTGACTCCCACAAACGAACCTAAGGCTCACTTGATATGAGAGCACATCGGATATCTCATCCTTCTCTACCCACCTTGCACCGCCTATCACAAAGGGACTCGCTGCCTGACCTACCAGAATTGTCGGGACCAACCCAACACCGGCAGGACTTTCGGCACAAGGCACCTCCGCAGGTCATAAGGGATTCCCACAGCCACAATCAATATCCGATGCCTCCTAGTCCACCCTACCAACGAACCAGACTCTGATACCACTTGTTACATAAATTCTAGGAAATTAAAATAAGACAACAAGGATAAAAGAACACAAGAATTTGGTAACCCAGTTCGATCAGAATGATCTACGTTTGGGGGCACTGCCAAGCCAAGAATTTTACTATAGAATACGCAGACACATGTTAAAGTGAGAATATATAGTATTTATAGGCTAAGCCTATGCCAATAATATCTAAATCATATCTTTCAAATCTAGAATATAATATCTAAATCTTATCCAAATCATATCCCTAGATTTTAGGATATAATCAGGCTTCATATCTCAACAAGCAATAATGTCAATTGTAAAGGACTAGACCACCGTTAAGGAAATTTCAATTAATGAGTCACGTGTTGGATAATCGTTTATTTCCGCAATCGATTAATTAGTGAGTGAAAATCCGACGGGCCGGTGAACCAAATTAATTAGATTAATTTGAATGAAATAAATAAATATTATTTATTTATTGTATATGGAGCTTGGTTAATATTTAAGTTATTTTACCTGTCTCGAGACAAACCAAATTGTGCAGCCCTAAGTTAAATCCGAGTATATGGCATAAGTCGCAATATTATCTGGATAAAATATTATCCGTTGGATGAATTCATTATAATATCACACGGAAGGTTTGAAATTAGAAAAAATTACAATCGTTTCAAATGAAAAGCTTGTAATTAGAATCAATTACGACCACCTCAAACGGAAGGTTTGAAATTAGAATAAATTACATCAGTAATTAAGGTCGTACTTATGATCGTAATTGATATCCTGCCATTTTGGCCGAGTAGAGACGCCTATATAAAAGGTCTCCCCCTTTCATTCTAATCACACCAACAACATTCTCTTATCTCTTCTGGTTTTCTAGAAACCTCTGCAGTTCAATTACTCTCTCATTTTGTTTGTCGGAGCTCCGACAATCTGAGGTGCCACTCTCATCGGAGATGAAAACTGTTTTATCTTTGGGTTAGAATGTTGGACACCAGATGCCCTATCGGGGCGTATCTAATTTTTGGAAAGAGGATTCATCCTCCGACTCGGTTTCATGGTACATTTACTTCTCAAAATACCCATTTAGCTAACAATAAAATATTATATAATACTTTGTGAGAATGTCAACTTCTGCCGGAGCCGCCGCCGGAGGAGTGGCCGGACCCGCCGCCGGAGAGTTGCCAAAGCTACCGCTGGAGTTGCTAATCCCCCAATTGGGTTGGTTCCCTTTATGGGTAGCCCTTTATTTTCTAGATTTGCCCTAGTTGGATGCAGGGGTGGCTTTCCTAGGTTTGTAACCGCACCCTCCGCTGTCTTCGCAGCCCAAACTGTTGGTCCTGGGTTTGGCCCATGGATGATGCCCCATGTACTAGTCCCACAACCATTTACTAGAGTGGACTTCAAGAGGTGGCAAGAGAACATGTTCTTCTACTCGACCTCGATTGGGTTTGCCATATTCTTGCTGCACGATGGCCCAACAACCCCAGAGCCCGATGCAGATTAGCAAACACATGCGAATTATGCATCATGGGCACATGGAGACTACATGACAAGGAACACCATACTAGGTAGTCTCTGTAACTCTCTTTATAATGTATATTGTAAAATGAAGAGTGCGAAAGGATTGTAGGATGCCGTGGAGAAAAAAGTATAAGTCTGAGAATGTCAGGTCCAAAATGTTTATTGTGGCCCAGTTTATCGACTATAAATTGGTAGATGGTAAGTCTGCTGTTAAACATGTGGAAGAATTTCAATTCATTGTCCACTCTGTTATCAACGAGGAGATGCCATTGCCAGAAAAGTTCATCGCGAGTGTGATGATCGAGAAATTGCCCCATAGTTGAAGCAACTTCAAGCACAGACTGAAGCATGAGGTAAAAACAGTAGGGCTTGAAGATCTTATTGTTGGAATCCGGATATAAGAGGACAACAGAAAACAGCACAAGGCTAAAGAAAGAGATATTGCTAAAGTCAATTTGGTCGGAGATCCCTCGAAAAAACATGCACGCCCGACTCAAATGGACAAGGGCAAGATCAAATGGTGGTAAAACAGGACACCAGGTTAAAGATTGTAAGGCACCGAAAAAGAAGAAACCGAGTTTCCAACTGGTCGAGACGAGCCACCGGACTGATTGTGACCTCAATAATGATGACCTTGTAGCTATTATATATTAATCAAATAATATCGAAAGTCCGAAAAGCCTGGTATATCCATACCGGAGCAACCTACTATATTTTCTCTGAAAAAACAAACTTCTCGAAGGGAGGAAGCTGCACATGAGAAACCACGCAACTTCTGAGGTCCAAGGTGTGGGGAACATGGTGTTGAAGATGACCTCTGGCCAAGAGCTAACGCTGAAGGATGTCCTGCACGTTCTAGATGATCGAAGAGTTTTGAAAGATTTAAAAATATCTTTAAGATACATAAAACAATATATGTATAAAATAAAACATAGTATCTTGCGTGTTCATATAGTAGCTTCAAAAAATTCGACAAAACTAAAAGTCTCTTTAACTGGTGAGTGTCCGGGTCGAACTTAGGGAATATGTGAATATCCTATATTTAATTAGAAAAAGTGTAATAATTTAATGCAATCAAAATGGGCTGAAAGGATAAATTCACAAAAATTAAATCTAACTAAAAAACGATAAAAATATATGTATATCGAAAAGGATGGAACGAGTTGTTTGTGTGTGACTTATGCGTCCCTCAATGGCTAGATTTTCATGGATGAAATGAGCGGGATGACGATAGTGTGATAGCAGATAATATATGTATAATTGAGGGCCGGTTTTATGGAAGAAACGTGATCGCATTTGCTCGCTTAAGCTTGATTCTCGACTCGATTGGTACTTGATTTTAAGGGATTTACAATGAGATTTCAACGACACCAGGCGAAGAATATTATTTGCTAGAAAATCCGCTGTCACCGGATATTTCTGTGACCCGATAGGCAAGCACTTATATCTAATGAATTCTTCTTCCAACCTCTTCGCTAGTGACTCTACCCCTCTGATACCTCTCTTTAATCGGGGTTAAATTTGGTTCACAACTAAGCCGATTGACAAGGTTCCCGCATACTTAGCTGCTACAAACTATTTAATCTATGTTAATGAATAAAACGTCATCATAGACATAGATAATTAACCCTTCTGCCGCTCTTCCACAACCTTGTCGAAAGTCTAGCTTGAACAATTGGAGTGCAAACATGGAATTTTTGAATGGAGGTGAATTGGAGAAAGATGACAGGAATTTTATAAACTAAAATAAAATACAGTTAGTGAATTTGTTTCTTGACTACCTTTTGTTTTTATTATATAGCACTTTATGGGATTATACTTTTTGGTCTATAGTTCCAATTATAGTGTTTTTCCTATTTGTTACATAGTGTTTTAAGGTAATATAAATAGCGCTTTTGTTTCATCAATATTTTTCTTTTTTATTATAAAGGAGTTTATGAGATTATACGGTGTGTTCAAGAGTTATAATTACAATGCTTTTCATATGTGTTAGACCGTGCTTTAAGGGAATACAATTAGTGCGTTTGTTTCTTGACTGCCTTTTCTTTCTATCATATACCACTTTATGGGATTATAATTTGAGCTCTATAGTTGTAATTACTGCATTTTTCCTATTTGCTAAATAGTATTTTAAGGTAATTAAAATAGCGCTTTTGTTTCATCAATATTTTATTTTTTATTATAAATCACTTTATCAGATTATACTTTGTACTATAGAGTTATAATTACAGTGCTTTTCGTATATGTTATATAGCACTTTATGGTATTACAGTTAGTTCATTTGTTTCTTGACTGCCTTTTCATTTTATTATAAAGTACTTTATGAGATTGTACATTTTGCTCTATAGTTCTAATTACAGTGCTTTTTCGTATTTCTCACATAGTGTTTTAAGGTAATATAAATAGCACTTTTGTTTCTTCTTCTTTTTTTTATTATTATTAAAAAGCACTTTATGAGATTATAATTTGTGCTCTAGAGTTATAATTACAGTGCTTTTCGTATATGTTACATACTGCTTTAAGGGAATAAAGTTAGTGCATCGACTGAAAGGAGAGGGACGTAGTTCACAACGGATTGCAATCCTCCGTTGAGACTCATCCTTCAGAGACTACGAGTGTAATAGGTTTGTTTCTTGATTGCCTTTTGTTTTTATTATATAGCACTCTATGGGATTATACTTTATGTTCTATAGTTCTAATTACAGTGTTTTTCCTATTTGTTATATACTGTTTTAAGGTAATAAAAATAGCATTTTTGTTTCATCAATCTTTTTCTTTTTTAGTATAAAGCACTATATAAGATTATATTGTGTGCTCCAGAGTTATAATTACATTGCTTTTCATATGTGTTACATAGTGCTTTAAGAGAATACAATTAGTGTTTTTGTTTCTTCGCTGCCTTTTCCTTCTATTATATAGAACTTTATGGGATTATACTTTGTGCTCTATAGTTCTAATTACAGTGCTTTTCCTATTTGTTAGAGAGTGTTTTAAGGTAATATAAATAGCACTTTTTTTTTTCATCAATGTTTATCTTTCTTATTATAAAGCACTTTATCATACTATACTGTGTGCTCTAAAATTATAATTACAGTGATTTTCATATATGTTACATAGCGCTTTATGGTATTAAAATTAGTGCTTTTGTTTCTTGAGTGTCTTTTCTTTCTTAATATAGCACTTTATGGGATTATACTTTGTGCTCTATAGTTCTAATAACAATGCTTTTCCTATTTGTTAGATAGTGTTTTAAGGTAATAAAAATAGCGCTTTTGTTACATCAATGTTTTTCTTTTTTATTATAAAAGACTTTATCAGATTATACTTTGTTCTGTAGAGTTATAATTACAGTGTTTTTCATATTGTTACATAGAACTTTGTGGTATTACAATTAGTGCATTTTTTACTTGACTATCTTTTCATTTTATTATAAAGCACTTTATGTGATTATACGTTTTAATCTATAGTTCTAATTACAGTGCTTTTCATATTTGTTATAAAGTGTTTTAAGGTAATATAAATAGCTCCTTTGTTGCATCTCTGTTTTTATTTTTTATTAAAAAACACTTTATGAGATTATACTTTGTATTGTAGAGTTAGAATTAAAGTGCTTTTCTTATATGTTACATAGTACTTTATGGGATTACAGTTAATGCATTTGTTTCTTGACTGCTTTATAATTTTATTACAAAGCACTTTATGAGATTACACTTTTTGCTCTATAGTTCTAATTACATTGCTTTTCGTATTTGTTACATAGTGTTTTAAGGTAATATAAATAGCGGTTTTGTTTCATCTCTATTTTTCTTTATTATTAAAAATCACTTTATGAGATTATACTTTGTGTTCTAGAGTTATAATAAAAGTGATTCTTGTATATGTTACATAGTGGTTTAAGGGAATACAATTAGTGCATTTGTTTATTGACTGCCGTTTCGTTTTATTATATAACACTTTATGGAATTATACTTTGGGCTCTAAAGTTCCAATTTCAGTGTTTTTCCTATTTGTTACATAGTTTTTTAAGGTAATATAAATAGCGCTTTTGTTTCATCAAAGTTTTTATTTTTTATTATAAAACACTATTTGAAATTATACTGTGTGCACTAGAGTTATAATTACAGTACTTTTCATATGTGTTACATAATGCTTTAAAAGAATACAAGTAGTGCTTTTGTTTCTTCAATGCTTTTTCTTTCTATTATATAGCACTCTATGGGATTATACTTTGTACTCTATAGTTCTAATTACAGTGTTTTTTGTATTTGTAACATAGTGTTTTAAGGTAATAAAAATAGCGCTTTTGTTTTTAATAATGTTTTTCTTTTCTATTATAAAGCACTTTATACGATTATACTGTGTGCTCTAGAGTTATCATTACAGTGCTTTTCATATGTGTTACATAGTGTTTTAAGGGAATACAATTAGTTTTTATGTTTCTTCACTGTCTTTTCTTTCTATTATATAGGACTTTATAAGATTATGCTTTGTGCGCTATAGTTCTAATTACAGTGCTTTTGCCTAGTTGTTTCATAGTGTTTTAAGGTAATAAAAATAGCGTTCTTGTTTCATTAAAGTTTTTCATATTTATTATAAAGCACCTAATGAGATAATACTTTGTACTCTAAAGTTATAATTACGGTGCTTTTCATATGTGTTACATAATGCTTTAAGGGAATACAATCAGTGTTTTTTTTATTGCATTTTTGTTTTATTATATAGCACTTTATGGGATTATACTTTGTGCTCTATACTTCCAATTATAGTGCTTTTCCTATTTTTTACATAGTGTTTTAAGGTAATCTAAATAGCGCTTTTGTTTCATCAAATTTTTTTTTTTTATTATTAACCACTATATGAAATTATACTGTGTGCACTAGAGTTATAATTACAGTGTTTTTCATATGTGTTACATAGTGCTTTAAGAGAATACAATTAGTGCTTTTGTTTCTTCAATGCCTTTTCTTTCTATTATATAGCACTTTATGGGATTATACTTTGTGATCTATAGTTCTAATTACAATATTTTTCCTATTTGTTACATAGTTTTTTAAGTTATTAGAAATAGCACTTTTGTTTTATCAATGTTTTCCTTTTTTATTATAAAGCAATTTATGAGATTATACTTTGTGCTCTAGAGTTATAATTAAAGTGCTTTTCATATTTGTTATATAGTACTTTAAGGGAATACAATTAGTGCATTTGTTTCTTGACTTTCTTTTCAATTTATTATAAAGCACTTTATGGGATTATACTTTGTGCTCTATAGTTCTAATAACAGTGTTTTTCCTATTTGTTAGATAGTGTTTTAAGGTACTAAAAATAACGCTTTTGTTTCATCAATTTTTTTCTTCGTAATTAGAAAGCACTTTATGAGATTATACTCTGTGCTCTAGAGTTATAATTATAGTACGTTTCGTATTCATTACATAACACTTTATCGGATTACAGTTAGTGCGTTTGTTTCCTGACTGCCTTGTCAATTTATTATATAGCACTTTTTGAGATTATAATTTGTGCTCTATAGTTCTATTTATAGTGTTTTTCCTATTTGTTACATAGTGTTTTAAGGTAATATAAATAGAGTTTTTTTTTTTCATCTCTGTTTTTCTTTTTTCTTATGAAGCACTTTATTATATTATACTTTGTGCTCTAGAGTTAATATTACAGTATTTTTCATATATGTTACATAGCATTTTATGTGATTACAGTTAGGGCATTTTTTTCTTGACTACTTTTTCAATTTATTATAAAGCACTTGATGTGATTATACTTTTTGCTCTATAGTTCTAATTACCGTGTTTTTCGTATTTTTTACATAGTGTTTTAAGTTAATATAAATAGCATTCTTGTTTCATCTCTGTTTTCTTATTTTTTTTTATTAAAAAGCACTTTATAAGATTATACTTTGAGCTTTAGAGTTATATTTAGAGTGTTTTTCGTATATGTTACATAGTGCCTTAAGGAAATACAGTTAGTGCATTTGTTTCTTGACTGCTTTTCTTTTTATTATATTACACTTTATGGGATTATACTTTTTGTTCTATAGTGCTAATTACAGTAATTTTCGTATTGGTTACATAGTGTAGTAAGGTAATAAAAATAGCGTTTTTGTTTCATCAATGTTTTTCATTTTTATTATAAAGCACCTTATGAGATTATACTGTGTGCTCTAGAGTTATAATTACTGTGCTTTTCATATGTTTTAAATAGTGCTTTAAGGGAATACAAATTAGTGCTTTTGAATCTTGACTATCTTTTCTTTCTATTATATAGCACTGTATATGATTTTACTTTGTGCTCTATAGTTGTAATTACAGTGTTTTTCCTATTTGTTACATAGCGTTTTAAGGTAGTAGAAATAACGTTTTTTTTTTCATAAATGTTTTTCTTTTTTATTATAAAGAACTTTATGGGATTATACTGTGTGCTCTATAGTTATAATTACAGTGCTTTTCATATGTTTTACATAGTTTTTAAGAGAATACAATTAGTGTTTTTGTTTCTCCACTGTATTTTCTTTCTATTTTATAGCACTTTATGGGATTATACTTTGTGCTCTATAGTTTTAATTACAGTGTTTTTCCTATTTATAATATAGTTTTTTAAGTTAATAAAAATAACGCTTTTCTTTCATCAATGTTTTCCTTTTTTATTATAAAGAATTTTGTGAGATTATACTTTGTGCTCTACAGTTATAACTACAGTGCTTTTCATATGTGTTATATAGTGCTTTAAGAGAATACGATTAGCGTTTTTTTTTTCTTGACTGCCTTTTCTTTTTATTATATAGTACTTTCTGGGATTATACTTTGTGCTCTATAGTTCTAATTACAGTGCTTTTCCTATTTGTTACATAGAGTTTTATGGTAATGTGAATAGTGCTTTTGTTTCATCTTTGTTTTCTTTTTTATTATAAAGTACATGATAAGATTATCCTTTGTGCTCTAGAGGTATAGTTACAGTTCTTTTCGTATATGTTATAGAGTGCTTTTAGGGAATACAGTTAGTGCGTTTGTTTCTTGACAGCCTGTTCATTTTATTATATAGCAGTTTATGGGATTATACTGTTTGTTCTATAGTTCTAATTACAGTGTTTTTCGTATTTGTTACATAGTGTAGCTCTTTTGTTTCATCAAGGTAATAAAAATAGCACTTTTGTTTCATCATTGTTTTTCTTTTTTATTATATAGCACTTTGTGAGATGATATTTTGTGCTCTAGAGTTATAATTTATAGTGCTTTTCATATGTTTCGATAGTGATTTAAGGGAATACAATTAGTGCTTTTGTTTCTTGACTGTCCCTTTTTTCTATTATATAGCACTTTAGGGGATTATACTTTGTACTCTATAGTTCTAATTACAGTGCTTCTCCTATTTCTTACATAGTGTTTTAAGGTAATAAAAATACTGCTTTTGTTTCATCAATGTTTTTCTTTGTTAATATAAAGAAGTTATGAGATTATACTTTGTGCTCTAAAGGTATAATTACAATGCTTTTCATATGTGATATATAGTGCTTTGAGGGAATGCGATTAGTGCTTTTGTTTCTTGACTGGTTTTTCTTTTTACTATATAGCTCTTTATGGGATTATACTTTGTGCCCTACATTTCTAATTTAAGTGCTTTTCCTATTTGTTACATAGTATTTTAAGGTAATAAAAATAGCATTTTTGTTTCATCAATATTTTTCTTTTTTATTATATAACACTTTATTAGATTATACTTTGTGCTCTAGAGTTACAATTACAGTGCTTTTCATATGTGTTAGATAGTGATTTAAGGGAATACAATTAGTGCTTTTGTGTCTTGACTATCCTTTTATTCTATTATATAGCACTTTAGGGGATTATACTTTGTGTTCTATAGTTCTAATTACGGTGCTTCTCCTATTTGTTACATAGCTTTTAAAAATACCGCTTTTGTTTCATCAATGTTTTTCTTTTTTGTTATAAAACACTTTATGAAACTATAATTTGTGCATTAGAGTTATAATTAAGTGCTTTTCATATGTGTTATAGAGTGCTTTAAGGGAATACGATTAGTGCCTTTGTTTCTTGACTTCCTTTTTTTGTTTTTTTTTATAGCACATTATGGGATTATACTTTTTGCCCTACAGTTCTAATTTAAGTGATTTTCCTATTTTTTACATAGTATTTTAAGGTAATATAAATAGTGCTTTTTTGCCATGATGAGAACGCAACCGAAAGATTCAGAAACTCGCAAACCACATAAAATAAAGAAATAGAAAGATGCGAAATTTGGTGGAAAAAAGAGAGATGAAGAGGATATAGATAGAAGGATACGTTGGTTTCTTAATTCACAAGATTGATCGGATAGGGACCACGTGAGAACTTAGCAACACGCAACACAAAATCTCTAAACCAACAAGGAATAAAGAAGGATAATTTGGATTCTCGATCCACATGGTTGGTCGGATTAGCACCATGTGAGAACTAGGCAGCACGCAACACAAGATCTCTAAACCAATCAAGGAATGGAGTTGACGCAACAAGCGGTCCAACACCGATTGAGAGACGACGAACTGTCTCGAATCACTCGAAAACAACCCGATTTTGAAAGATTACCGAGGATTGAATCGCACAATCTTGAATAATCAAGCAAGCAAGAATCACTCTTGAAAGCAAAGAAATTTTATAAGAAATATTATGGTTGAGTGTATTATCCTTACAATGATAATTATGGAACCTTTTATAGAGGAACCATGTAAAATTAAAACAAGAAAGTACACTCTTAAAGGAAATAAAATCATATAGGGGATATTTATTATACTCAACCTTATTTAGTATTATTGACCCATAATTCATGGCAATCTCATGATTATTAATAATCCCTTGATCTGTGGAATTCCTTTATTTAGAGATATTGATTCACGGGATCCCTTCAATTAGGCATAGTAATTTAGGGGAGGTCCAATGGCTTGTAAAGTGCTCCTGGCCTTATGGTCCTTGGGACTTGTGGTCCAATTCCATCACGATGGTCACATCATCTCCTCCCTCTTCAAAAAGTTGTTCCATCAACCATTCATTTCAAAATATTCTCATGCTAAATTTTTTTTGTAACTTTTTTTTTCTTCTCTGTTTTTTTTTTTCTTTCGGATTTTTTTTCTTTTTTTTCAGATTTTTTTGCCCTTTTTTCGACTTTTTTTGTTTTTTTTTTCAAATAGGAATCGTGATATCAATCAAGAGATTGTATCAACTAGCTCTGATACCAGATGATGTGAATGCAACTGAAGGATTCGGAAACTCGCAAACCACAGAAAATAAAGAAATAGAAAGATGCGAAATTTGGTGAAAGAAAGAGAGGTGGAGAGGATATAGATAGAAGGATACTTTGGTTTCTTAATTTACGAGATTGATCTGATAGGCACCACATGAGAACTTAGCAACACACAACACAAAATCTCTAAACCAACAAGGAATAAAGAAGGATAATCTGGATTCTCGATCCACATGGTTGGTCGGATTAGCACCATGTGAGAACTAGGCAGCACGCAACACAAGATCTCTAAACCAATCAAGGAATGGAGTTGACGCAACAAGCGGTCCAGCACTGATTGAGAGACGACGAACTGTCTCGAATCACTTGAAAACAACCCGATTTTGTAAGATTACCGAGGATTGAATCGCACAATCTCGAATAATCAAGCAAGCAAGAATCACTCTTGAAAGCAAAAAATTTTTATAAGAAATATCATGGTTGAGTGTATTATCCTTACAATGATAATTATGGGACCTTTTATAGAGGAACCATGTAAAATTAAAATAAGAAAGTACACTCTTAAAGGAAATAAAATCATATAGGGGATATTTATTATAATCAACCTTATTTAGTATTATTGACCCATAATTCATGGCAATCTCATGGTTATTAGTAATCCCTTGATTTGTGGAATTCCTTTATTTAGGGGATATTGATTCACGGGATCCCTTCAATTAGGCATAGTAATTTATGGGAGGTCCAATGCCTTGTAAAGTGCTCCTGGTCTTATGGTCCTTGGGACTTGTGGTCCAATTCCGTCATGATGGTCACATCATGTCATCTCTATTTTTCTTTTTTATTATAAAGCACTTTATGAGATTATACTTTGTGCTCTAGAGTTATAATTACAGTTCTTTTTGTATATGTTAAATAGTGCTTTAATGGAATACAGTTAGTGCATTTTTTTCTTGACTACCTTTTCATTTTATTATATAGCACTTTATGGGATTATACTTTTTGCTCTATTGTTCTAATTACAGGATTTTTCGTATTTGTTACATAGTTTTTTAAGGTATTATAAATAGCCTTTTTGTTTCATCTCTGTTCTTCTTTTTTTTTATTAAAAAGCAGTTTATGAGATAATACTTTGTGCTTTTGAGTTATAATTACAGTGCTTTTTGTATCTGTAAAATAGTGCTTTAAGGGAATACATTTAGTGCTTTTATTATATAGCACTTTTTGGAATTATACTTTGTATTCCATAGTTCTAATTACAGTGATTTTCCTATTTCTTACATACTATTTTCAAGTAATATAAATAGGGGTTTGATTCATCAATGTTTTTCTTTTTTATTATAAAGCACTTTATAAGATTATACTGTCTACTCTAGAGTAATAATTATTGTTTTAAAGTAATATAAATAGGGGTTTGTTTCTTCACTTCATTTTCTTTCTATTATATAGCACTTTATGGGATTATCCTTTGTACTCTATAGTTCTAATTACAGTACTTTTCCTATTTGTTATATAGTGTTTTAAGGTAATAAAAACAACGCTTTTGTTTCATCAATGTTTTATTTTTTATTATAAAGCACTTTATGATATTATTATTTTGTCCTCTAGAGTTATAACTACAGTGCTTTCCATATGTGTTACATAGTGTGTTAAGGGAATACAGTTAGTACTTTTTTTTTCTTGGCTAACTTTCCTTTTTATTATATAGCACTTTATGGGATTATACTTTGTGCTCTATAGTTCAAATTAATGTACTTTTCCTATTTTTTACAACACGTTTTAAGGTAGTATTAATAGCGGTTTTTTTTCATCAATGTTTTTCATTTTTATTATAAAACACTTTATGAGATTATACTTTGTGCTCTATAGTAGTAATTACAATGCTTTTCCTATTTGTTACATAGTTTTTTAATCTAATAAAAATAGCGCTTTTGTTTCATCAATGTTTTTCTTTTTTATCATAAAGAACTTTATGAGATTATACTTTTTGCTCTAGAGTTATAACTACAGTGCTTTTTATATGTGTTACATAGTGCTTTAAGAGAATATAATTAGTGTTTTTATTTCTTGACTGCCTTTTCTTTTTATTATATAGCACTTTACAGAATTATACTTTGTGCTCTATAATTGTAATTAGAGTGTTTTTCCTATTTCTTACATAGTGTTTTAAAGTAATATAAATAGCGCTTTGTTTCATCAATATTTTTCTTTTTTATTATAAAGCACTTTATACGATTATACTGTCTGCTCTAGAGTAATAATTATAGTGCATTTCATATGTGTTACATATTACTTTAAGGGAATTCAATTAGAGTTTTTGTATCTTTACTGTCTTTTCTTTCAATTATATAGTACTTTATGGGATTATACTTTGTGCTTTATAGATCTAATAACAGTGGTTTTCCTATTTGTTATATAGTGTTTTAAGGTAATAAAAATAGCGCTTTTGTTTCAATTGTTATTATTATTTTTTTAATATAAAGAACTTATTGGATTATACTTTGTGATCTAGAATTATAGTGGTTTTCGTATATGTTACATTGCACTTAATGGGATTACAATTTGTGCATTTGTTTCTTGACTGCCTTTTCTTTTTATTATATAGCACTTTATAGGATTATACTTTTTGCTCTATAGTTCTATTTACAATGCTTTTCGTATTTGTTACATAGTGTTTTAAAGTAATATAAATAGAGCTTTTATTTCATCTTTGTTTTTCTTTTTAATTAAAAAGCACTTTATGAGATTATAGTTTGTGCTCTAGAGTTCTAATTACAGTGCTTTTTGTATATGTTACCTAGTGCATTAAGGGAATATAGTTAGTGCTTTTGTTTATTGACTGCCTTTTATTTTTTATTATATAACACTTTATAAGATTATACTTTGTACTCTATAGTTCTAATTACAGTGCTTTCCCAATTTGTTACATAATTTTTTAAGGTAATATAAATAGCATTTTTGTTTCATCAATATTTTTCTTTTTTATTATAAAGCACTTTATAACATTATATTGTGTGCTCTAGAGTAAAAATTACAGTGCTTTTCATATGTGTTACATAGTGCTTTAAGGGAATACATTAAATGCTTTTGTTTCTTCACTGCCTTTTGTTTCTATTATATAGCACTTTATGGTTTATACTTTATGCTCTATAGTTCTAATTACAGTGCTTTTCCTATTTGCTACATAGTTTTTTAAGGTAATATAAATAATGCTTTTATTTCATCAATGTTTTTCTTTTTTACTAAAAATCACTTTATGAAATTATATTTTGTGCTCTAGAGTTCTAATTACAGTGCTTTTCATATGTGGTACATAGTGCTTTAAGCGAATACAGTTAGTGCATTTGTTTTTTGAGTCCATTTTATTTTTATTATATAGCACTTTATCAGATTATACTTTTTACTCTATAGTTCTAATTATAGTTCTTTTTCTATTTGTCGCATAGAAATTTAAGGTAATATAAATCACGCTTATGTTTCAGCAATGTTTTTCTTTTTTATTAAAAAACACATTATGAGATTATAATGTTTGGTCTAGAGTTATAATTACAATGCCTTTCATATGTGTTATATAGCGCTCTAAGGGAATACGATTAGTGCTATTGTTTCTTGACTGCCTTTTCTTTTTATTATATAGCAATTTATAGGATTATACTTTGTGCTCTATAGTTCTAATTACAGTGCTTCTCCTATTTGTTACATAGTGTTTTAAGGTAATAAAAATAGCATTTTTCTTTCATCAATGTTTTGTTTTTTTATTATTATAAAGAAATTTATCAGATTATACTTTGTAATATAGAGTTATAATTACAGTGGTTTTCATGTGTGTTACATAGTGCTTTAAGGGAATACAATTAGTGTTTTTGTTTCTTCACTGCCTTTTGTTTCTATTATATAGAACTTTATGGGATTATAATTTTTGGTCTATAGTTCTAATTACAGTGTTTTTCCTATTTGTTATATAGTGTTTTAAGGTAATAAAAATAACATTTTTGTTTCATCGATGTGTTTCTTTTTTATTATAAAGCACTCTATGAGATTATACTTTGTACTCTAGAGTTATAATTATAGTGGTTTTCATATGTGTTACATAGTGCTTTAAGAGAATACAATTAGTGTTTTTGTTGCTTGACTGGATTTTCTTTCTATGATATAGCACTATATGGGGTTATACTTTGTGCTCAATATTTCTAATTACAGTGTTTTTTCTATTTGTTACATAGTGTTTTAAGGTAATAAAAATAGAACTTTTGTTTCGTCAATGTTTTCTTTTTTATTATAAAGCACTTTATGAGATTATACTTTGTGCTCTAAAGTTATAATTATAATGCTTTTCGTATATGTTACATAGCACTTTATGGGATTACAATTTTAGTGCATTTATTTTTTGACTGCCCTTTCAATTTGTTATAAAGCACTTTACGGGATTATACTTTGTGCTCTATAGTTCTAATTACAGTGCTTTTCGTATATGTCACGTAGTGCGTTAAGGGAATACAGTTAGTGGATTTCTTTTTTGACTACCTTTCTCTTTATTATATAGCACTTTGTGGGATTATACTTTGTGTGTTATAGTTCCAATTACAGTCCTTTTTGAATTTGTTACATAGCGTTTTAAGGTAATATAAATAGCGTTTTTTTTTTCATCATTTTTGTTCTTTTTTATTACAAAGAACTTTATGAGATTATACTTTGTGCTCAAAAGTTATAATTACAATGCTGTTCATATGTGTTTCATAGTACTTCAAGGGATTACAATTAGTGTTTTTGTTTCCTGACTGCCTTTTCTTTTCTATTATATAGCACTTTATAGATTTATACTTTGTGTCTATAGTTTGTGCTCTATAGCTCTAGTAACAACGCTTTTCCAATATGTTAGATAGTGCTTAATGGTAATACAAATAGCATTTTTGTTTCATTAATGTTTTTTTTTTACTATAAAGCACTTTATGATATTATACTTTGTGCTCTATAGTTATAATTTGAATGATTTTCGTATTTGTTACATAGCACTTTATGGGATTATAGTTACTGCATTTTTTCTAGACTGCCTTTTCAATTTATTATAAAACACTTTATGGGATTATACTTTTTGCTCTATAGTTCTAATTACAGTGCTTCTCGTATTTGTTGCATAGTGTTTTAAGGTAATATAAATAACGCTTTTGTTTCATGTCTATTTTTCATTTTTAGTAAAAAGAATTTTATGAGATTATACTGTGTGCTCTAGAGTTATAATTGCAGTGCTTTTCATATGTGCTACATAGTGCTTTAAGGGAATACATTTAGTGCTTGTTTTTCTTGACTGCCTTTTCTTTCTATTATATAGCACTTTATGAGTTTATACTTTGTGTCTATAGTACTAATAATAGTGCTTTTCCTATTTGTTAGATAGTGTTTTAAGGTAAAAAAAAAAAAAAATAGTTTTTTTGTTTCATTAATGTTTTTCTTTTTTATTATAAACAACTTTATAAGATTATACTTTGTGCTCTAAAGTTATAATTACAATGCTATTCGTATATGTTACATAACACTTTATGGGATTATAGTTAGTGCATTTGTTTCTAAACTATCTTTTCAATTTATTATAAAGCACTTTATGGAATTATAGTTTGTGCTCTATAGTTCAAATAACAGTGCTTTTCTTATCTGTTAGATAGTGTTTAAAGGTAATAAAAATAGAGTTTTTGTTTCATCAATGTTTTTCTTTTTTATTATAAAGCACTTTATGACATTATACTTTGTGCTCTGTAGTTATATTTAGAATGATTTTTGTATATGTTACGTAGCAGTTTATGGTATTACAGTTAGTGCATTTGTTTCTGGATGGCCTTTTCAATTTATTATAAAACATTTTATTGGATTATACTTTTTGCTTTATACTTCTAATTACAGTGTTTTTCGTATTTGTTGCATACTGTTTTTTAAAGTAATATAAATAATGCTTTTGTTTTATCTCTGTTTTTCTTTTTTACTAAAAAGAATTTTATGAGATTATACTTTGTGCTCTAGAATTATAATTACAGTGCTTTTTACAGAGTGCTTTAAGGCAATACAGTTAGTGCATTTGTTTCTTGACAACCTTTTCTTTTTATTATATAGCACTTTATGAGATTATACTTTGTGCTCTATAATTCTAATTATAGTGCTTTTCCTATTTGTTACATAGTGTTTTAAGGTAATATAAATAGAACTTTTGTTTTATCAATGTTTTTCTTTTTATTATAAGGCACTTTATCAGATTATACTTTGTACTCTAGAGTTGTAATTACAGTCTTTTCATATGTGTTACATAGTGCTTTTAGGAAAAACAATTAGTGCTTTGGTTTCTTGACTACCTTTTCTTTTTATTATATAAAAGTTAATGGGATCATACTTTGTGCTCTATAGTTCTAATTAGAATGTTTTTCCTCTTTGTTACATAGTATTTTAAGGTAATAAAAATAGCGCTTTTGTTTCATCAATGTTTTTATTTTTTATTATAATGCACTTTATGAGACTATATTGTGTGCTCTAGAGTTATAATTACAGTTCTTTTCATATGTGTAATATAGTGGTTTAAGGGAATACAATTAGTGTTTTTGTTTCTTTACTTCCTTTTCTTTCTATTATATAACACTTTTTGGGTTTATACTATTTGCCTATAGTACTAATAACAGTGCTTTTCCTATTTGTTAGATAGTGTTTTAAGGTAGAAAAAAATAGCGTTTTTGGTTCGTCAATGTTTTTCTTTTTTACTATAAATCGCTTTATAAGATTATACTGTATGCTCTAGAGTTATAATTACAATGCATTTCATATGTGTTACATACTGCTTTAAGGGAATCCAATTAGTATTTTTGTTTCTTCACTGCCTTTTTTTTTCTATTATATAGCACTTTATGGGATTATGCTATGTGCTCCATATTTGAAATTAGAGTACTTTTCTTATTTGTTACATAGTGTTTTAAAGTAATAAAAATAACGCTTTTGTTTCATCAATATTTTTTTTATTTTATTGCACTTTATGAGATTATACTAGTGTGCTCTAGAGTTATAATTACACTGCTTTTCATTTGTGTTACATAGTGCTTTAAAGGAATACAATTACTGTTTTTGTTTCTTGACTGCCTTTTCTTTCTTGAATATAGCAGTTTATGGGATTATACTTTAAGCTCTATAGTTCTAATAATAGTGTTTATCCTATTTGTTAGATAGTGTTTTAAGGTAATAAAAACATCATTTTTGTTACATAAATGTTTTTCTTATTTTATTACAAAGCACTTTATGATATTATACTTTGTGCTCTAGAGTTATAATTTCAGTGTTTTTCGTATATGTTACATTGCACTATATCGGATTACAGTTCGTGCATTTGTTTCTTGACTGCCTTTTCAATTTATTATAAAGCACTTTATAAGATTATACTTTGTGCTCTATAGTTCTAATAATAGTACTTTTCCTATTTGTTAGATAGTGTTTAAAGGTAATAAAAATAGCACATTTATTTTATCAATGTTTTTCTTTTTTATTATAGAGCACTTTATGAGATTATACTTTGTGCTCTATAGTTATAAATAGAATAACTTTCGAATATGTTACATAGCACTTTATGGGATTACAGTTACTGCATTTGTTTCTGGACTGCCTTTTCAATTTATTATAGAACACTTTATGGGATTATACTTATTGCTCTATAGTTCTAATTACTGTGCTTTTCGTATTTGTTGCATAGTATTTTAAGGTCATGTAAATAACGTTTTTTTTTCCTCTCTGTTTTTCTTTATAATTAAAACGATCTTTATGAGATTATATTGTGTGTTGTAGAGTTATAATTACAGTGCTTTTCGTATATGTTACATAGTGCTTTAAGGGAACACATTTAGTGCATTTGTTTCTTTACAGCCTTTTCTTTTTATTATATAGCAGTTTATGGGAATATACTTTGTGCTCTATAATTCTAATTATAGTGTTTTACCTATTTGTTACATAGTGTTTTAAGGTAATATAAATAGCGCTTTTATTTCATCAATGTTTTCTTTTTTATTATGAAGCACTTTATCAGATTATACTTTATACTCTATAGTCATAATTACAACGCTTTTCATGTTTTACATAGTGCTCTAAGGAAAAACAATTGGTGCTTTGGTTTCATGACTGTCTTTTCTTTTTATTATATAACAGTTAATGGGATCATACTTTGCGCTCTAAAGTTCTAATTACAGTGCTTTTCCAATTTGTTACATAGTGTTTTAAGGTAATAAAAATAGCATGTTTGTTTTATCAATGTTTTTCTTTTTTTATTATATTGCACTTTATGTGATTATACTGTGTGCTCTTGAGTTATAATTACAGTGCTTTTCATATGTGTTACATAGTGCTTTAAGGGAATACAATTAGTGCTTTTGTTTATTGACTAGCTTTTCTTTCTATTATATAGCACTTTATGGGTTTATACTTTGTGTCTATAGTACTAATAAAAGTGCTTTTCCTATTTGTTAGATAGTGTTTTAAGGTAAAAAATAATAGCGTTTTTGTTTCATTAACATTTTTCTTTTTTATTATAAACCACTTTATGAGATTATACTTTGTGCTCTAGAGTTATAATTACAATGCTTTTCGTATATGTAACCATAGCACTTTATGGGATTACAGTTAGTGCATTTGTTTATTTACAGCCTTTTCAATTTATTATAAAGCACTTTTTGGAATTATAGGTTGTGCTCTATAGTTCTAATTACATTGCTTTTCCGATCTGTTAGATAGTGTTTAAAGGTAATAAAAATTGCGTTTTTGTTTCATGAATGTTTTTCTTTTTTATTGTAAAGCACTTTATGAGATTATACTTTGTGCTCTATAGTTATAACTAGAAAGATTTTCGTATATGTTACATAACACTTTATGGGATTACAGTTAGTGCATTTGTTTCTGGACTGCCTTTTCAATTTATTATAAAACACTTTATGGGATTATACTTTTTGCTCTATAATTCTAATTACTGTGCTTTTCGTATTTGTTGCATTGTATTTTAAGGTAATATAAATAACGTTTTTGTTTCCTCTCTGTTTTTCTTTATAATTAAAACGAACTTTATGAGATTGTATTGTGTGCTGTAGAGTTATAATTACAGTGCTTTTCATATGTATTACATAGTGCTTTAAGGGAATAAAATTAGTGTTTTTGTTTCTTGACTGCCTTTTCTTTCTATTATATAGCACTTTATGGGATTATATTTTGTGCTCTATAATTCTAATTATAATGTTTTTTCTATTTGTTACATAGTGTTTTAAGGTAATATAAATAGCGCTTTTGTTTCATCAATGTTTTTTTTTTTTTATTATAAAGCACTTTATCAGATTATACTTTGTACTATATAGTTATAATTAGAGTGCTTTTCATGTGTTACATAGTGCTCTAAGGAAAAAGATTTTGTGCTTTGGTTTCTTGACTGTCTTTTCTTTTTATTATATAATAGTTAATGGGATCATACTTTGTGCTCTAAAGTTCTAATTACAGTGCTTTCCAATTTGTTACATAGTGTTTTAAGGTAATAAAAATAGCGGTTTTGTTTTATCAATGTTTTTCTTTTTTATTGTATTGCACTTTATGTGATTATACTCTGCGCTTTTGAATTATAATTACAGTGTTTTTCATATGTGTTAGATAGTGCTTTAAGGAAATACAATTAGTGTTTTTGTTTATTGACTGTCTTTTTATTCTATTATATAGCACTTTATGGGTTTATACTTTGTGTCTATAGTACTAATAACAATGCTTTTCCTATTTGTTAGAGAGTTTTTTAAGGTAAAAAAAAAAAATAGTGCTTTTGTTTCATTAATGTTTTTGTTTTCTATTATAAACTAGTTTATGAGATTATTCTTTGTGCTCTAGAGTTATAGTTAGAATAATTTTGGTTTATGTTACATAGCACTTTATGAGATTATAGTTAGTGCATTTGTTTATGGACTGTCTTTTCAATTTATTATAAAACACTTTATGAGATTATACTTTTTGCTCTATAGTTCTAATTACAGTACTTTTGGTATTTGTTGCATTGTATTTTAAGGTAATATAAATAACGCTTTTGTTTCATATCTGTTTTTCTTTTCTAGTAAAATGAACTTTATGAGATTATACTTTGTACTCTAGAGTTATAATTACAGTACTTTTCGTATATGTTACATAGTGCTTTAAGGGTATACAGTTAGTGCATTTGTTTCTTTACAGCCTTTTCTTTTTATTATATAGCACTTTATGGGATTATACTTTGTGCTCTATAATTCTAATTATAGTGCTTTTCCTATTTGTTACATAGTGTGTTAAGGTAATATAAATAGCGCTTTTGTTTCATCAATGTTTTTCTTTTTTTTTTTCATAAAGCACTTTATCTGATTATACTGTGTACTCTAGAGTTATAATTACAGTGTTTTTCATGTGTTACATAGTGCTCTAAGGAAAAACAATTGGTGCTTTGGTTTTTTGACTACCTTTTCTTTTTATTATATAACAGTTAATGAGACCATACTTTTTGCTCTATAGTTCTAATTACAGTGTTTTTCCAATTTGTTACATAGTCTTTTAAGGTAATAAAAATAGCGCTTTTGTTTCATCAATGTTTTTTTTTATTATTATATTGCACTTTATGTGATTATACTTGTGCTCTAGAGGTATAAATACAGTGTTTTTTCATATGTGTTAAATAGTACTTTAAGGGAATACAATTAGTGCTTTTGTTTCTTGACTGCCTTTTCTTTCTCACTACCCGAAAAGAAAGAAAATGACATGGATAATGAGGCGCATAGTGCAACGGAATAGGTAATAACCAATGCCCGCACCAAAATAATTATAAAAAAAAATTGGCACAAAATGTCGCGCCTTATTATATTTTATTTAAATACATAAATAATATTTTATGATAAGTCATCGTTTTACTCATCTTATTTTTTATTTTTTTAAAAAATAATTGAAGACGCCAAATGTAACGCCAATTGAATAAAAAAAATAAATTATATTCACCATTATTTGTACCTATATATAGAAATATTATTATTTTATTATAATATTAATAATTATTTAATTATTTATTACATTTTAATATTAATACTTCATATTAATTTTATTTTTATTAATAAAAAGTATTGGCGCAAAGAGTCGGGCCTCCACTTGAATTATAAATTATTTTAATAAAAGTAGAGGCTCGATTGTTCACGCCTCTAATATAAATTATTTTTAAAATAATAATTAAAGGCACGAAAAGTTACACTTCCTTTAAGAAATTAATTAAAAACTTTAACTTATAAATTATTTTAATAAAACAGGGGTGCGATTGTTCGCGCTTCTAATATAAATTATTTTTTAAACAATAATTTAAGGCGCGAAGAATCACGCGTCTCCTGAAAAATTAATTAAAAATTTTAAATTATAAATTATTTTCATAAAACAAAGGTGAGGTTGTTCGCACCTTTAATATAAATTATTTTTAAAATAAAAATTAAAGGCAGGCCTGCCCTGAGAAATTAATTAAAAACTTTAAATTATAAATTATTTTAATAAAACAGAGGCGCTAATATCAATTATTTTTAAAATAAAAGTTAAAGACATCGCGCTGAAAAATTAATTTAAAAATAGTTAATTATAAATTATTTTAAATAAAAATAAAGGTCAGATTTTCCGAGCCTTCACAATAAATTAATTATAAAATAAAAATTAAACTCTCCGCTATAAATTTGTGAATTACAAATTATTTTAAATAAAAGTAAAGGCGCTGGTTCGTGCCACTAATATAAATTATTTTTAAAATAATAATAACAAATACTATAGAATTGACAGACACAGATCAGAATTGACAAACATGACCAAAACGTACAACACAGCTTGGACTTCTTTACTCGATCTTCCGTCACCCAGGATTCCTCAAGGCTGAATTTTGAGGCAAATTCTCCGGTAGATTTATCAGGTGACTGAATGGTGCAGGCGGAGGGGTTGAATTGCTGCTCCATCTCCTCGGCAGTTTTCTTCTTGTTGAGGTACCTTCAGAGCAGAATTTCTGAATTATTTTTGTTCGCTTGTTTAGAGATAGGTGATGTGTTCTTATTATAGTTTCTAGTTCGGTTATGCTGAGGATACTAATACTTATGGCTTGCTTTTATCCGAGGATTATGACTATCTACTACAATAGTTTAAGTTTCACTGCTTTCTTATCCTCTATTTTTTGTCTGTCTTCAGGAGAAGGAAAATGCATTAAATTGGACTGTAGATATTTTTTGTAGATTAGAGAAGCAACACACAAATGTTGCCCAAGTAATTTCAATGTAAAAGGAAAATTTATTTTCTTTACTTATCGCTTTATATTCAATGGATATTGCATATTACTGGATAAACCTTTTCATTGTTTTGTGATACTACATGTGATCGCTTGCCAATTTATCAGGCTCTTGTGGACATCCAATATGGAAAGATGTAACTTTAATTTGCTTCTTTTGCATATATTTCCTGAAAATTTCATAAATAGTGTAGTGCTTCCATTTCCTTAATGGAAACTACTCGGAAAGTCTGTGATGGTTTGATCTAGAAGGGAGGGCCATTGGCTTGTATTCTTCGGAACTATAAGCATTCTATATTTGTGCATGCCTGAAAAAGGAAAAACAAAAAAAAAACCGAAAAAAACCTGGTTTAGATTAAAATCAGATTATGTTGTGATGTTTTATGTTCACAGGAGGCCTGTATTAATGCTTGGGCATTAATTATTAAAACTAGTTTGAACTACATAATTTATCTTTTCAATTATATGATTTCTGTTATTGCAGACTAGTAGAGACCCACATATTTTCTTTTGTTGTGGGAAGAGCATTTGTAACAGATATTGAAAAGTTTAAGCTTAGCAGTAAAACAAGAGCTTTGGAAGCTGAGAAAGTTTTGGAATTTTTCTCAGAAATCACAAAGGTTTTAGCACATATTAAAAGTGAAAAGATATGCCTCCTTGCAGGTTCCATGGACTTCTGTATTTCTATGACAACTGACATTCTTCTTTCTCTGCAGGATGGCTTTAGACCTGGTGCTAATCTATTGCATGCAGTGGAAATCCTAGTATCTGGGGTTTGTTCATTGACCCATCTAAAGATATATCATAATGATGTTTGGCTTTTGGTGTCATCTATGGTGCATTTTCAATATGAGAATGCAAATGTTCTTTTCGATTTCATTTTTTACTTGACAGAAAATGGTTATACCATAGAAAAGCATAGAAGCACTTCTAGGATCCCAATTTCTTTTTAACATTGTTGGAACCCCAGTTAGCCTTATCATATGTTTTTAACTTTTTCTTGAATGAAGAATGAAAATATATCTACTGCATCTTTTGGCAGATTCCTCCCCTTTGTTTAAGAACTAACTTATATGGGAAAACATATATTGGATTTTATTTTATTTTTCAAATTATGATACATACCATAATTGATAATTGATATATGTACCAATATGTAAATTGCATAATGTCCAGATGCTTTTGCCTGTGTTTCCAAGTTCTTCTCTGTTGCCTGTTATATGAAGTTGCATGATGGGTTTGCTACTTATGCTCATGATGGTGTATATGCATTTGCAGTCTGTTGATAATCAATCATTTCTAGATTCTGGAATCTTATCGTGTTTGATTCATGTGCTGAATGCTCTTATTGCTCCCGATGGTGGCAACCATTCCAAAGAGCCAGTTGGCGTGCTGGAGGTCCTATTAGATGATTTGAAGCAACATAAGTTTCAGCTGGGTCCCGAGCAGTTTAGTGATAACCATGGCCAGTTGGAAATAGAAGCTAGCTCTAGCAGCTTCCAGAAGCACCTAGACACCAAGGATGCTATCAGTTCTTCCCCAAAACTCTTCGAATCTGGTTCTGGAAAAATCCCTCCTTTTGATATGGAGGAGATAGTTTCTGTTGCTTGGGACTGCTTAGTATCCTTGCTCAAGAAAGCAAAAGCCAATCAAGCACCATTTTGTTCTGCTAATGGTTTTGTGATTGCACTTCCTTTTATAGTCTCTGACATCCATCGTCCAGGTGTTCTCCGGTTGTTGTCATGTTTGATTATGGAGGATGTCAAGCAGGTACAAATGATTTATTTTGCTCTTTATTTTTTACCAGCTCATTACTCATCAGATTACTTTTATGCTTCAAATGAAGTTTCATTGTCGTAACTATTTGTGCATTCTTCTCAATTATGATTTTATGGTTTGTCCAGTCTGTACCTTGTCGTGCATTTAGTATAAATTTCCTGTATGTTAATAATCAAGATTGTATATGGTGCTGTGATGTTGACTCTGCTGAGGCTATCGAATTTAGACAATGGTTTTGTTGGTATTTTGGTGTTTGATCGTTAATTTATTTGAAGCTGATATGTTTCTCCTCCATCCATCAAATTTTATTCATGTGTACAGATTGTTATAAGTTCTGTATCTAGTATGAGGGTGTATTACTTTGTAGTTGTTTTGTTTTTTTGTTGATATTTTTCAAATTGAAGAGTTGTTGGATGTAATATTTTATATAGAAAACAGGCATTGGGTGTGATGTCTTTTTAAAGGAAATTGAGAGTTTGAGTAATAAAAAAATTATAAAAAAGAAAAAATTGCAAAGTGAAAAGATCCGGAGTGTTCCTATTAAATGGCTAGATAAGTCAATGTGTATATTGCTACATTTTTTCTTTGGTCACTGAATTAGATCTTGATTTTTTATTTAACCCTTATGATTCTCTATTTTGCATGTAACAGTTTATTCTTGTGGAGGTTTCTGTTTGTTATAAATGTTTTGTTGTGGACACTGTCACTTATTATTCTTGCTTGCTGTCACCCAATGTGTGTAAAATCACTCTCCGAGTATACTTTATGCTGAACGTCATGCACTGTTTCGTGCATTAGTTGAATTTGCTGTTTTATAATGTTATTTGTTCAATTATCTTCAGGTCCATTCAGATGAATTAGGTTCCTTGGTTGAGATTTTAAAAAGTGGGATGGTTACAAGTGCTTTGGGATCTCAATATACTCTTCAATATGATGCAAAATGTGATGCTTTTGGAGCCCTATGGAGGATATTAGGAGTTAATGGCTCAGCACAGAGGGTTTTTGGCGAAGTGACTGGTTTTTCTCTTTTATTAACTACCCTTCATTCTTTTCAAAGTGATGAAGAACAGAACAAAGAGCTGACAAATTCTGTTGGAAGTAAAATCTTTACATATATGATGCGCGCAATGACTGTTGCAGTTTCTGACAATGCTGTCAACAGGACAATGCTATCTGGTTAATTTGCGTTGAAAGTGAATGCGTAGTTATACAGTTGTTTCTTGAACTTTCACTTGAGTTGGTTCTTTCACCATCTCTAATGCTGGAATCTACGACGGTATCTCATAATACTGGGAATGAATCCACTTGTTTTGTTTCGACAACACAATCAGGCTCTTTTGCTCCTGAGAAAGCACGGGTGTTCAATGCTGCTGCTGTCAGGGTGCTCACACGTGCTTTGCTGCTGTTCACTCCAAAGGTTCAGCTAGAATTGCTTAACCTTATTGAAAAGCTTGCTTATTCCAGTTGCTTCAATCAGGAAAATCTAACATCAATAGGTTCGAATTTGCTAATTAAAGTTACTAATTATTTTTTGATTCTGTGATGCTTCTATTAAAGTTTGTTCTAATGCTGTTAGGTTGTGTACAAATTCTTTTGGAGATTGTATACTCCATTCTGTCAAGTTTTCTCCTTTGGTTTCTCATTCTTTGAAGGTTGTAGAAGTTCTTGGTGCCTACAGGTAATGTGATTAATAATGTGGAAATATATTGCCTGCAAAGATAAATTTTGGCTGCACAAAAATTGTATTAATGTGGACAATTGCTTCTTGATTGACAGGCTATTAGTATCAGAGATTAGAATTCTTGTTCGATACATATTCCAAATGAGGCATTTGATTGAAAGATTGATTCTTTCAGAGCATATAGGATCACAAGATGTGTCTCTTGCCCCTTTTTGGAGTTGGACATGAGCAAGATAGGCCATGCTTGCATTCAAGTGCCACTAGGGGAAAGATCGTGGCCCCTTGCTACTGGTTATTCTTTTATATGCTGGTTTCAGTTCAAAAACTTCTTAAAATCTTCATCAAGGGAGAGCGAAGCTCTTAAAGCTACTCTTAGAAGACAAAGTGGACAATAATTTGTAGGCCAGGTTTTAAGGATATTCTCTGTTGGAAGCTCGTTTTATGCAGAGCTTCAACTAGATGATGATGGGCTTGTAATTCTTGCAACAAGCTTTTCAATATTCTCGCACAAACACAATTTAATTGGCTACGAATTTTTTTTTAAAAAAATTATATATATAGATATATTATTCATTGGCGTCGATTTCGGCGCCAATTATTTTATTATTTATTTTATTTTATTGTGTGGTGTGACTATCGGCACCAAAATAAAGATATAATTTATTTATTATTAATTATATTTGGCGCCACCTATAGCGCCTTCCATTTATTTTTTAAAAAAAAATTAATTAAGATTGACGCCACTTTTGATGCCTATCATTTATTTTTTTGAAAAAATTAATTAAAATTGGCGCCACTTTCGGCGCCTATAGTGTTATTTATGGTGTGGACTGTCGCACCGTGTACACTTGGGACCATTATTCGGTTGCGGGATAAAACTGTGACAATAGCCGCGCCATGTAAGCATAAATGGCACCGGCTTGCCACAGTTTTCTCCGCACCAAATGGCTTTTTTTTCGGGTAGTGTCTATTATATAGCACTTTATGTGTTTATACTTTGTGTCTATAGTACTAATAACAGTGTTTTTCCTATTCGTTAGATAGTGCTATAAGGTAAAAAAAAATAGTGTTTTGTTTCATTAATGTTTTTCTTTGTTATTATAAACCACTTTATGAGATTATATTTTGTGCTCTAGAGTTATAATTAAAATACTTTTCGTATATGTTACAAAGCACTTTATGGAATTATAGTTAATGCTTTTGTTTCTTGACTGTCTTTTCAATTTATTATAGAACACTTTATGGAATTATAGTTTGTGCTCTATAGTTATAATAACAATGTTTTTCCTATCTGTTAGTTTTTAAAGGTAATAAAAATAGCGTTTTTGTCTCATCAATGTTTTTTCTTTTTTTTTATTATAAAGCACTTTATGAGATTATACTTTGTGCTCTATAGTTATAATTAGAATGATTTTCGTGTATGTTACATAGCACTTTATGGGATTATAGTTAGTGTATTTGTTTCTGGACTGCCTTTTCAATTTATTATAAAACACTTTATGGGATTATACTTTTTGCTCTATAGTTCTAATTACAGTGTTTTATGTATTTGTTGCATAGTATTTTAAGGTAAATAAATAACGCTTTTGTTTCATATCTGTTTTTCTTTTTTAGTAAAAAGAACTTTATGAGATTATACTTTGCGCTCTAGAGTATATTTACAGTGCTTTTCGTATATGTTACATAGCACTTTATGGGATTACAGTTAGTGCATTAGTTTCTTGACTCCCTTTTCAATTTATTATAAAGCACTTTATGAGATTATACTTTGGACTCTATAGTTCTAATAATAGTGTTTTTCCTATTTGTTACATAGTGTTTGGTAATATAAATAGCGCTTTTGTTTCATCAATGTTTTTCTTTTTTATTATAAAGCACTTTATCAGATTATACTTTATAGTCTAAAGTTATAATTACAGTGCTTTTCATATGTGTTACATAGTACTCTAAGGAAAAACAATTAGCGTTTGGTTTCTTGACTGCCTTTTCTTTTTATTATATAACAATTAATGTGATCATACTTTGTGCTCTATAGTTCTAATTACAGTATTTTTCCTATTTGTTACATAGTGTTTTAAGGTAATAAAAATAGCGCTTTCGTTTCATCAATGTTTTTCTTTTCTATTATACCGCACTTTATGAGGTTATACTGTGTGCTCTAGAGTTAAAACTACAGTGCTTTTCATATGTGTTACGTAGTGCTTTAAGGGAATACAATTAGTACATTTGTTTCTTTACAATCTTTTCTTTTTATTATATAGCACTACTTTGTTTTCTATAATTCTAATTATAGTGTTTTTCCTATTTGTTACATAGTGTTTTAAGGTAATATAAATGGCGCTATTGTTTCATCAATGTTTTTTTTTTTATTATTATAGAGCACTTTATCATATTATACTTTTTGTACTCTAAAGTTATAATTACAGTACTTTTCATATGTGTTACATAGTGGTCTAAGGAAAAACAATTAGTGTTTTGGTTTCTTGACTGCCTCTTCTTTTTATTATATGACAGTTAATGGGATTATACTTTGTGCTCTGTAGTTCTAATTAAAGTGTTTTTCCTATTTCTTACATAGTGTTTTAAGGTAATAAAAATAGCGCTTTCGTTTCATCAATGTTTTTCCTTTTTATTATATTGCATTTTATGAAATTATACTGTGTACTCTAGAGTTATAATTACAGTATTTTCATATTTGTTACATAGTGATTTAAGGGAATACAATTACTGCTTTTGTTTCTTGACTGCCTTTTCTTTCTATTATATAGAACTTTATGGGTTTATACTTTGTCTATAGTACTAATAACAGTGTCTTTCCTATTTGTTAGATAGTGTTTTAAGGTAAAAAAAATAGCGTTTTTGTTTTGTTAATGTTTTTCTTTTTTATTATAAACCACTTTATGAGATTATACTTTGTGCTGTAGAGTTATAATTACAATGCTTTTCGTATATATTACATAGCACTTTATGGGATTACAGTTAGTGCGTTTGTTTCTTGACTGCCTTTTAAATTTTTTATAAAGCACTTTATGGGATTATACTTTGTGCTCTATAGTTCTAATAACAGTGCTTTTACTATCTGTTAGATAGTGTTTTAAGGTACGAAAAATAGCGCTTTTGTTTTATCAATGTTTTTCTTTTTTATTACAAATCACTTTATGAGATCATATTTTGTGCTTTAGAGTTATAATTAAAGTACTTTTCGTATATGTTATATAGCACTTTATGGGATGATAGTTAGTGCATTTGTTTTTTGACTGCCTTTTCATCTTATTATAAAGCACTTCATGGGGTTATACTTTGTGATCTATAATTCTAATATAGTGCTTTTCGTATTTGTTGCATAGTGTTTTAAGGTAATATAAATAATGCTTTTGTTTCATCTCTATTTTTCTTTTTTAGTAAAAAGAAACTTTATGAGATTATACTGTGTGCTCTAGAGTTAAAACTACAGTGCTTTTCATATGTGTTACATAGTGGTCTAAGGAAAAACAATTCGTGCTTTGGTTTCTTAACTGCCTTTTCTTTTTATTATATAATAGTTAATGGGATCATACTTTGTGCTCTATAGTTCTAATTACAGTGCTTTTCCTATTTCTTACATTGTGTTTTAAGGTAATAAAAATAGCGCTTTCGTTTCATCAATGTTTTTCCTTTTTATTATATTGTACTTTATGAGATTATACTGTGTGCTCTAGAGTTATAATTACAGTGCTTTTCATATGTGTTACATAGTGCTTTAAGGGAATACAATTATTGCTTTGTTTCTTGACTGCCTTTTCTTTCTATTATATAGCACTTTATGGGTTTATACTTTGTGTCTATAGTACTAATAACAGTGCTTTTCTTGTTTGTTTGATAGTGTTTTAAGGTAAAAAAAAAATAGCGTTTTTGTTTCGTTTAATGTTTTTCTTTTTATTATAAACCACTTTATGAGATTATACTTCGTGCTCTAGAGTAATAATTACAATGCTTTTTGTATATGCTACATAGCACTTTATGGGATTACAGTTAGTGCATTTGTTTCTTGACTGTCTTTTCATCTTATTATAAAGCACTTCATGGGGTTATACTTTGTGCTCTATAGTTCTAATAACAGTATTTTCCCTATTTGTTAGGTAGTGTTGAAGGGAATACAGTTTGTGCATTTGTTTCTGCACTGCCTTTTTATTTTATTATATAGCATTTTGTAGCATTATACTTTTTGCTCCATAGTTCTCATTACAGTGCTCTTTGTATTTTTTGCATAGTGTTTTAAGGTAATATAAATAGTGCTTTTGTTTCATGAATGTTTTTATTTTTTATTATAAAGCACTCTATGAGATTATACTATTTGCTCTAGAGTTATAATTATAGTGCTTTTCGTATATGTTAGATAGTCTTTTGAGGAAATATAGTTAGTGTTTTTGTTTCTTGACTGTCTTTTCTTTTTATTATGTAACACTTTATGGGATTATCCTTTGTGCTCTATAGTTTTAATTACAGTGTTTTTCCTATTTGTTACATAGTGTTTTAAGGTAATAAACATCGCGCTTTTGTTTTATAAATGTTTTTCTTTATTATTATAAAACACTTTATCAGATTATACATTGTACTCTAAAGTTATAATTACAGTACTTTTCATATGTGCTACGTAGTGCTTTAAGGAAAAACAATTAGTGCTTTGCTTTCTTGACTTTCTTTTCTTTTTATTATATAAAAGTTAATGAGATCATACTTTGTGCTCTATATATCTAATTACAGTGTTTTTCCTATTTGTTATATAGTGTTTTAAGGTAATAAAAATAGCGCTTTTGTTTCATCAATATTTTTCTTTTTTTATTATATTGCACTTTATGAGATTAAACTGTGTGCTCTAGAGTTATAATTATGTGTTTTTTATATGTGTTACATAGTGCTTTAAGGGAATACAATTAGTGCTTTTGTTTTTTTACTGCCTTTTCTTTCTATTATATAACACTTTTTGGGTTTATACTTTGTGTCTACAGTACTAATAAATGTGCTTTTCCTATTTGTTAGACAGTGTTTTATGGTAAGAAAAATAACGTTTTTGTTTCATCAATGTTTTTCTTTTTTATTACAAAGCACTTTATGTTATTATACTTTGTGCTCTAGAGCTATAATTACAATGCTTTTTGTATATGTTACATAGCACTTTGTGGGATTACAATTAGTGCATTTGTTTCTTCACTTCGTTTTCAATTTATTATATAGCACTTAATGGGATTATACTTTGTGATCTATAGTTCTAATAACAATGCTTTCCTATTTGTTGGATAGTGTTTAAAGGTAATAAAAATAGCGCTTTTGTTTCATCAATGTTTTTCTTTTTTATTATAAAGCACTTTATGAGATTAAACTTTGTGTCTCTAGAGTTATAATTAGAATGCTTTTCGTATATGTTACATAGCACTTTATGGGATTACAGTTAGTGCATTTTTTTCTTGACTGCCTTTTCAGTTTATTATGAAACACTTTATGACATTATACTTCTTGCTCTATAGTTGTAATTACAGTTCTTTAAATATTTGTTACATAGTGTTTTAAGGTAATATAAATAATGTTTTTGTTTCATTTTTGTTTTTGTTTTTTTTTTTAAAAAAAAGAACTTTATGAGATTATACTTTGTGCTCTAGAGTTATAATTACACTGCTTCTCTTATTTGTTACATAGTGTTTCAAGGTAATAAAAATAGCTCTTTTGGTACATCAATGTTTTTCTTTTTTATTATATTGCACTTTATGAGATTATGCTGTGTATTCTAGAGTTATAATTACAGTGCTTTTCATATGCGTTAGATAGTGTTTTAAGGGAATACAATTAGTGCTTTTGTTTTTTGACTGCCTTTTTTTCTATTATATAACACTTTATGAGATTATACTTTGTGTTCTATAGTTCTAATAGTAGTGCTTTTCCTATTTTTAAGATAGTGTTTTTTAAAGGTAATAAAAATAACATTTTTTCTTCATCAATGTTTTTATTTTTATTACAAAGTACTTTAAGAAATTATACTTTGTGCTTTACAGTTATAATTACAGTGCTTTTTGTATATGTTACATAGCCCTTTATGGGATTACAGTTATTAAATTTTTTTCTTGACTGCCTTTTCAATTTATTATAAAGCACTTTATGGGATTATACTTTGTCCTCTATAGTTTTAATACCAGTGCTTTTCCTATTTGTTAGATAGTGTTTAAAGGTAATAAAAATAGCGTTTTTGTTTCATCAATGTTTTTCTTTTTTTATTATAAAGCACTTTATAAGATTATATTGTGTGCTCTAGAGTTATAATTACAGTGTTTTTCATATGTGTTACATAGTGTTTTAAGGAAATACAATTAGTGCTTTTGTTTCTTGACTGTCTTTTCTTTCTATTATATAGTACTTTATGGCATTATACTTTGTGCTCTATAGTTTTCATTACACTATTTTTCCTATTTGTTAGATAGTGTTTTAAGGTAATAAAAATAGAGCTTTTGTTTCATCAATTTTATTTTTTTTTATGATAAAGTACTCTATGAAATTATACTTTGCGCTCTAGAGTTATAATTATAGTGCTTTTCATATGTGTTACATAGTGCTTTAAGGGAATACAGTTAGTGGATTTGTTTCTTGATTGCCTTTTCTTTTTATTATATAATAATTTATGGGATTATACTTTGTATTCTATAGTTCTAATAACAGTGCATTTCCTATTTGTTAAATAGTGTTTTAACGTAATCAAAATTGCACTTTTGTTTTATCGACGTTTTTTATTTCTATTATAAACCACTTTATAAGATTATACTGTTTGCTCTAGAGTTATAATTACAGTGTTTTTCATATGTGTTACATAGTGTCTTAAGGAAATAGAATTAGCGCTTTTGTTTTTTGACTGTCTTTTCTTTCTATTATATAGTACTTTATGGCATTATACTTTGTGCTCTATAGTTCTCATTACACTACTTTTCCTATTTGTTGCATAGTGTTTTAAGGTAGTAAAAATAGACCTTTTGTTCATCAATGTTTTTTTTTTATGATAAAGCACTCCATGAGATTATACTTTGCGTTCTAGAGTTACAATTATAGTGCTTTTCATATGTGTTACATAGTGCTACAATAAGTGCTTTTGTTTCTTGACTGCCTTTTCAATTTATTATAAAACACTTTATGGGATTTTACTTTGTACTCTATAGTTCTAATAAAAGTGCTTTTCCTATTTGTTAGATAGTGTTTTAAGGTAATAAAAATAGCGCTTTTGTTTCATCAATGTTTTTCTTTTTTATTATAAAGTACCTTATGAGATTATACTTTGTGCTCTGGAGTTATAATTACAGTGCTTTTTGTATATGTTACATTGCACTTTAGCGCTCTTGTTTCACCAATGTTTTTCTTTTTTATTACAAAGCACTTTATGAGATTATACTTTGTGCTCTAGAGTTATAATTATAGTGCTTTTCGTATACGTTACATAGCACTTTATGGGATTACAGCTAGTGCAATTTTCTTGACTGCCTTTTCCATTTATTATAAAGCACTTTATGAAATTATACTTTGTGCTCTATAGTTCTAATAACAGTGCTTTTCCTATTTGTTAGATAGTGTTTTAAGGTGCTAAAAATAGCGCTTTTGTTTCATCAATGTTTTTCTTTTGTATTACAAAGCACTTTATGAGATTATATTGTGCTCTAGAGTTATAATTACAGTGCTTTCCGTATAAGTTACATAACACTTTATGGGATTATAGTTTGACATGGATAAAATTAAATCCATGACATCTAATCTCAAATCAAAAGAAGAGTCAACTACGAAATCAAATAAATGAACCGGCTGATAATTTGGAATCAATCGATGAATACTCATCTCGATCAAACCCATGAATCCACACGAACTGTTTGAGGTTTGTGAATGCTTCTTCTATCTCTCACGTAAGTTGCATTCGGAAGGCTAAAAAATTAAGCCTCTCGGTTGATTGGAATCACTCTAATGGATGGGTGGAATGTCTCCGAAAAGAAGGAAACTTCTTCAAACTGGTAGTTACTTTCTCTGAAAAATGTATGGAATGAATGTTTTACTAGTAGAATATAAGGAATATATGCTAAGAAGGCCTAATCTAATATGGGCCATACATCTAATCTAAAAATCAACGGCTCACAACCTCTAAACAAAGTAATGTTTTTGATCAGGTACGGGTCGCGATTGGTCAGCCGATATTCGGGTTCGGGTCACCCGATACCATGTCATCCTGCCCCCCTTCGGCTGCCTCTTCCTCAAGGCTTGGCTCCAGCACAGTAGAAATATCATCGGCATGATCAAATAGACTCAAGTCGGCAACATTGAAGGTCGCGTTCACGCCAAACTCTTTTGGAAGTGCAATGCGATAGGCATTGTCGTTAATGCGCTCCAATACATGATATGGTCCAGCTCCATGAGGGGAAAGTTTCCCACGCCACAGCCCAGGGAAACATTCTTTACGCAAGTGCACCCACACCCAATTGCCAGGTTCAAATATCACAAGCTTCCTTCCTAGATTAGCATATCGTGTATATGTCGTGGCCGCCTTGTCAATATTCTCTCGTACTTGGCATGCAGCTCCTTAATTGATGTAGCACGATCCCTGCCACTAAAATTCAAATGCTCACTACTAGGTAGTGACACTAAATCCGTAGGAGTTAAGGGGTTAAAACCATAAACAACCTCAAATGGAGACAAATGAGTAGTAGAGCTAACATATCTATTATAAGGAAATTCAACATGGGGAATGCATTCATCCCATGTCCGCCCACTATCATTTTTACCATAGCACGTAACAAATTACCTAACGTGCGATTCACAGCTTCCGTTTGGCCATCCGTTTGGGGGTGACATGCGGTAGAGAAAAGTAAGCGCGTCCCAATTTCATGCCAAAGACTCTTCCAGAAATAGGATAAAAACTTCACATCCCGATCCGAAACAATGGTTTTTGGAACCCCATGCAATCTCACAATCTCCCGGAAGAACAACTTCGCCACATGACTCGCATCCGTTGTCTTCGCACAAGGTATAAAGTGCGCCATTTTAGAAAATGTGTCAACCACTAAAAAAATTGAATCTTTAGCACATGGTGTCCAAGGTAAACCAAGAATAAAATCCATAGAAATATCCAACCAAGGTTCCTCAAGAGTGGGAAGAGGAGTATACATACCATGTGGCTTCAAAGTACTTTTTGCCACTCTACAAGCAAGACAATTATCCACAAAAGAATCAACATGTTTACGCATATGTGGCCAATAAAAATGAACACTATAGACATCAAAAGTAGCATGTCTTCCAAAATGTCGAAGCATATGACTACCATGACTCTCCTCAATCAAAACATCCCTAATGCTACATATGGGAATGCACAACTTATCACTACAAAACAAATAGCCATCATGCATATAATAATCATCAAAACCATGCTTTTCACATCTCCTAAATATATCACCAAAATCTACATCATGCTCTTACAAATCACAGATATGGGCAAATCCAACCAAATGTGCACGAGTATGATTAAGTAGAACATACCTCCGAGAGAGTGCATCAGCAGCTACGTTCTCATTCCCTTGTTTATACTTAATAACATACGGAAATTGTTCAATCAAGCTTTCCCACCGAGCTTGACGCTTACTGAGTTGTTATTGCCCACGCAAATGCTTAAGGGTCTCATGATCCGTTTGAATTACAAACTCCTTTGGCAGCAAGTAATGTTGCCAAACTCTCAAGGCTTGCACAACCGCATATAATTCTTTGTCGTATGCCGAATAGTTAAGAGCTGCCCCATGGAACTTCTCACTATAGTATGCAATTGGGCTTCCTTCTTGCAACAACACGGCACCCATGCCAACTCCGCTAGCATCACACTGTACTTCAAAAGCCGGCTCAAAGTTTGGTAATGCCAAAACTGGAGCATGTACAAGCTGTCCCAAAGCTTCTCAAAAGCGGCCATATGACTTGCCTCCCACTTAAACGGAACAATCTTCTTCAAAAGGGAGGTTAGTGGGGCTGCTATCATACTAAAATGTGGGACAAAATGCCTAAAGAATCCGCACATTCCAAGAAATCTCCGAACTTCAGCCACACTAGTGCATTATTCCCATTCTTGAATCGCCGCAACCTTAGCTTCATCAACCTTAAGACCATCTTCACCTACAACAAAACCAAGGAAAACAATTTCATTAGTGCAAAATATGCATTTCTTTATTGTACCATACAATTTAGCATTCTTAATGCATCAAAAACTTGCCTTACATGCCCAAGATGATCCTCCAAACACATACTATAGACAAGTATGTCATCAAAGTATACCACAACAAACTTTCCAATAAATTCTCTCAAGACATGGTTCATCAATCGCATGAAAGTGCTGGGTGCATTTGTCAACCCGAATGGCATGACTAGCCACTCGTATAATCCAAACTTGGTTTTAAAAGCTGTTTTCCACTCATCTTGCGGCTGCATACGAATTTGGTGGTAGCCACTTTTTAAATCAATCTTTTTGAACACCTGTGCTCCATGTAATTCGTCAAGCATATCATCCAATCGAGGGATTGAATTCCGGTATTTACGGTAATCGCATTGACAGCCCTGCAATCAACACACATACGCCATGAGTTATCCTTTTTAGGAACAAGAAGAACAAGGACAGCACAAGGAGATAAAGACTCTCAAACCCATCCCTTATCAAGAAGCCCTTGGACTTGTCTCCGAATTTCTTCACTTTCTTTCGGGTCACACCTATAAGCTGGCCTATTAGGAATTGATGCACTTGGTACAAAATCAACACGATGTTTGATGCCTCGCAATGGTGGTAATCCAGACGGTATATCATCCGGAAAGACATCCTCAAACTCCTTAAGCAAGTCTACAAAAAGAGGAGACAAGTGAGCATATGAATCAAAATCTATCACAAGTATATCTTTTAGTAAAAGAATATAAAAGTAACTGCCCTTATCTTGGTTACTGTTTTGGAGAATTTCCCTGTTGAACTCTTTCAGACTAAGCAATATTTTGCCATCGTCTCCCCTCGAAGATTTCGCCAAAACTGTAGTGGCAGCCCCCTTTTGTTTCACCACATCACGCATAGATGTACGCAAGTATTCAGCATCACGACGTACGGCCTCGGGTGGTAGGGAAGAAATGCTCAGCTTCTTACCATCCTTAGAAAAGGATATTTGATTTTTATACCCATTGTACAAGACACGCCGATCAAATTGCCAAGGACATCCCAAGAGAAGATGACATGCGGTCATAGGACACACGTCACAAAACACACCATCGCTGAATCCACCAATGCAAAACATCAGTCTTGCTTTCTTATCCACACGAACAGCCCCTTCGTCACTCATCCAATGTAAACTATATTGCTTCGGATGAGCGGTATTATTTAAACACAACTTCTCTACCATATACGAACTAACAACATTAGTGCAGCTGCCTGAATCAACTATCATGGATATGGTATGCCCTGCTACCTTGCAATGACAATGGAACAAATTTTTTCGTTGTTCGTCTTCCCTACGGTTTGCATCTTCATGTGGTAGAGATGTCAAGGCTCGTATCACCACTAAAATTAAAGGATCCTCATCACAAACTTCCTCAACAACATCATCATTATCTTCCCGAACACCAGCAGCTACTCCAGAAGGGATCCCTATTCGAGCATTCTCCAAAGATGACAGTCTATGATTGATATCATCCAACTTTTTATTCATGGTATACTCTACATGATCCCAAGTCACTTTTTGTTGCATGGACAATGTTTTCTCCATATTAGCTTCCAACTGCTGCATATTAAACTCCAATAGCTCCTTCATTTGTTCAAAAGATGTCATCATGTACTCAAAAGACAAACTATATATGTATATCGAAATATTAGTATCCTCACTCTCCCTCACAACACTCAGAAGGAAAAATCAGAAACAACCACGATTATGAAAGGGAAGAAACGAGCGCAATTACCTCAAAACAAAACGTAGGAATCCTTCAAATGCAATACTCAAGAGAAGCATGAAATACAGACGCGTCAACTAGGGGAACAAAACTAGAAGATTCGACCCCAAACTATAAGCGCAGAATGTCAAATAAAGGTCGATACAAATTCTTTTCCTCAATTAAACAACTAGTCGAAATCAAAATCCTAATGCACCAGGCGAATAAGAATCATCAAAAACCTCCCAACACACTCAAGAGACAAACCCAGTGAAACAACTCCCACAACACGGACTAGGAACCCTCAAAAAACAACATGACTACTACAAGAATATTAATCGATGCACTGTAATAGAATACTAAGGTGTGCTGCTCAATTTTTTTATTTTTTTTGTTTCTATTTTCTTTTATATATATATATATTTTATGCTCTAGGTTTTTACTTGATGTTTAGAGCATGCCTTTTTCAAAATTGGATTGCTATCTTGGCTCTTTCAATGCAATTTTGCCACACCTTTTAACAAAACAGAGGACAGTGCATAACAGTCAACTTCAAATGCAATTTTAGAGGGCTATTAACGTCCAAATGTCATGATTCCAAAATTTAAAATAAAATTAAATGAGTTATCTAACAGCACAAATAAGAATCCGTCAGAAACTCCCAGCCAATCAAGAGCCGTTAATAAAACAAACCGACTGCTCAAAACAGAAAACATAAAGTTCAACCCCAAAACTTTGTACTGACTGATCTCTGTATTCCAGGAATTTTTTTGACGATTTTGAGATTGAAGCACTGCATAGAAGTACTCACTGTATAGAAAATTCGATGCCGATTCCTTAACCTCCTCACAATCTAGAATCGGAGTTCGTATGCAAAAGTCACGGCCAAAATACGATCTACCAACAAAACTCACAAATTTCACTCGATTCACCCCAAAATCATTCAATTCCTTGATCACCTTGATGCGATTAGACTCTAATTCAACTATATTGATTAATCAAGGCCTAAGAACGCTTAGAAAACTACGAACAAGGCTTGCTAGTGCCGGCCAAAAATTACTACTAATTGTGTTTTTGAGATCAAATTCATGAACACTACTCACATTTGACAACTAGCAATAGATTGGAACTAGCATTCATTTCCAACAATTATAAACTATTTCCAATAAAAAAAATTCAACAAATCTTCATTACGGACTGGAATTTATAGATTTTCAAACAAAATATGATATCAAAAATAGATTGGATAAAAAAAAACGGATTGGATAAAAAACGGTTGGATCAAAAGAGGCATTGAGACATATGATAGAACACATTGAGATCAACTCGAAGCAAGTATGATAACTGCTCTGATACCAAATTTTTATGATATGGATAGGATCAAATCCATGACATCTAATCTCAAATCAAGAGAAGAATCAACTACGAAATCGAATAAACGAACCGGCGGATAATTTGGAATAATCGACGAATACTCCTCTCGAGCAAACACCTTCATGAATCCACACTAACTTTTTGAGGCTTGTGAATGCTTCTTCCATCTCTCACGTAAGTTTCATTCCGAAGGCTAAAAAATTAACCCTCTCGGTTAATTGGAATCACTCCAATGGATGGGTGAAATCTCTCAAAAAAGAAAGAAACTTCTTCAAAGTGGTAGTTACTTTCTCTGAAAAATGTATGGAACGAATGTTTTACAAGTAGAATATAAGGAATATATGCTAAGAAGGCCTAATCTAATATGGGCCATACATCTAATCTAAAAATCAACGGCTCACAATCTCTAAAAAAATTAATATCTTTGATCGGGTATGGGTCGCGATTGGTCCGTCGATATTCGGGTTCGGGTCACCCGATCCCATGTCAAAGTTAGTGCATTTGTTTCTTAACTGCCTTTTCAATTTACTACAAAGCACTTTATGAAATTACACTTTGTGCTCTATAGTTCTAATAACAGTGCGTTTCCTATTTGTTAGAGAGTGTTTTAAGGTACTAAAAATAGCGCTTTTGTTTCATCAATGTTTTTCTTTTGTATTACAAAGCACTTTATGAGATCATACTTTGTGCTCTAGAGTTCTAATTACAATGTTTTTAGTATTTGTTACATAGTGTTTTAAGATAATATAAATAGCACTTTTGTTTTATCTATGTTTTTCTTTTTTATTAAAAATCACTTTATGAGATTATACTTTGTGCTCTACAGTTATAATTACAGTGCTTTTCGTAAATGTTACATAGCACTTTATGGCATTACAATTAGTGCACTTGTTTCTTGACTGCCTTTTCAATTTATTATAAACAACTTTATGGGATTATACTTTGTGCACTATAGTTCTAATAACAGTGCTTTTCCTATTTGTTTAGATAGTGTTTTAAGGTACTAAAGATAACGCTTTTGTTTCATCAATTTTTTTTTTTTTTAATTACAAAGCACTCTATGAGATAATACTTTGTGCTCTAGAGTTATAATTACAGTGCTTTTCGTATATGTTACATAGCACTTTATAGGATTACAGTTAGTGCATTTGTTTCTTGGTTGCCGTTTCAATTTACTATAAAGCACTTTATGAAATTATACTTTGTGCTCTATAGTTCTAATAACAGTGCTTTTCCTATTTGTTAGATAGTGTTTTAAGGTACTAAAAGTAGCACTTTTGTTTCATCAATGTTTTCCTTTTTTATTATAAAGCACTTTATGAGATCATACTTTATGTTCTAGAGTTATAATTACAGTACTTTTCGTATATGTTATATAGCACTTTATGGGATTATAGTTAGTGCATTTGTCTCTTGACTGTCTTTCCAATTTAGTATAAAGCACTTCGTGGGGTTATGCTTTGTGGCCTATAGTTCTAATAACAGGGTTTTTCCTATTTGTTAGGTAGTGTTTTAAGGTAATAAAACTAGCGTTTTTGTTTAATCAATATTTTATGTTCTATTATTATACACTTTATGAGATTATACTTTGTGGTCTAGAGTTATAATTACAGTGTTTTTCGTAAATGTTACATAGCACTTTATAGGATTACAGTTAGTCTACTAGTTTCTTGACTGCATTTTCAATTTATTATAAAACACTTTGTGAGATTATACGTTGGGCTCTATAGTACTAATTACAGTACTTTTCCCATTTGTTACATAGTGTTTTAAGGTAATATAAATAGCGATTTTGTTTCATCTATGTTTTTCTTTTTTATTACAGAGAACTTTGTTAGATTATACTTTGTGTTCTATAATTCTAATTACAGTGCTTTTCGTAATCGTTACATAGCACTTTATGGCATTACAATTAGTGCACTTGTTTCTTGACTGCCTTTACACTTTAATATAAAGCACTTTATGGGATTATACTTTATGCTCTATAGTTCTAATAACAATGCTTTTCCTATTTGTTTAGATAGTGTTTTAAGGTACTAAAAATAGCGCTTTCGTTTCATCAATGTTTTTCTTTTTTGTTACAAAGCACTTTATGATATTATACTGTGTGCTCTAGAGTTATAATTACAGTGCTTTTCGTATATCTTACGTAGTGCTTTAAGGGAATACAATTAGTGGATTTGTTTATTCACTACCATTCTTTTTATTATGCAACACTTTTTAGGATGTTACAGATTGTTTTTATAGTTCAAATTACAGTGCTTTTTCTATTTGTTACATAGTACTTTAATGTAATATAAATAGCGATTTTGTTTCATTTATACTTTTTCTTTTTATTATAAAGCAGTTTATGATATTATAGTTAGTGCTCTAGAGTTATAATTACAGTGCTTTTCATATGTGTTACATAGTGCTTTAAGGAAATACAAAACTAGTGCATTTGTTTCTTGACTGCCTTTTCTTTTTATTATGTAGCATTTTATGGGATTATACTTTGTGCCTGATAGTTCTAATTACAGTGTTTTTCCTTTTTTTTATATAGTGTTTTAAGTTAATATAAATAACGATTTTGTTTCATCTATTTTTTTCTTTTTTATTACAAAGAACTTTATGAGATTATATTTTGTGTTCTATAGTTATAATTACAGTGCTTTTCGTAATCGTTACATAGCACTTTATGGCATTACGATTAGTGTACTTGTTTCTTGACTGCCTTTTCACTTTAATATAAAGCACTTTATGGGATTATACTTTGTGCTCTATAGTTCTAATTACAGTGCTATTCCTATTTGTTTAGATAGTTTTTTAAGGTACTAAAAATAGCGCTTTTGTTTCATCAATGTTTTTCTTTTTTATTACAAAGCACTTTATGATATTATACTGTGTGCTCTAGAGTTTTAATTACAGTGCTTTTCGTATATCTTATGTAGTGGTTTAAGGGAATACAGTTAGTGGATTTGTTTCTTCACTACCATTCTTTTTATTATACAACACTTTTTAGGATTATACTTTGTGTTTTTATAGTTCAAATTATAATGCTTTTTCTATTTGTTACATAGTACTTTAATGTAATATAAATAGCGATTTTGTTTCATTTATGTTTTTTTTTTATTTATTAGAAAGCAGTTTATGATATTATAGTTAGTGCTCTAGAGTTATAATTACAGAGCTTTGCGTATATGTTACATAGAACTTTATGGGATTACATTTAGGGCATTTGTTTATTGATTGCCGTTTCAATTTGTAATATTGCACTTTATTGGATTACAGTTAGTGCATTTGTTTCTTGACTTCCTTTTCATTTTATTATAAGGCACTTTGTGGGATTATACTTTGTGCTCTATAGTTCTAATAAAATTGTTTTTCCTACTTGATAGATAGTGTTTTAAGGTACTAAAAAATACATTTTTGTTTCAAAAATGTGTTTCTTTTTTATTACACAAGACTTTATGAGATCATATTTTGTGCTCTAAAGTTATAATTACAGTGCTTTTCGTAAATGTTACATAGCACTTTTTGGGATTACATTTAGTGCACTTGTTTCTTGACTGCCTTTTCAATTTATTATAAAGCACTTAATGGGATTATACTTTGTGCTCTATAGTTATAATATAAGTGTTTTTACTATTTGTTGGATAGTGTTTTAAGGTACTAAAAATAGCACTTTTGTTTCATCAATGTTTTTGTTTTTTATTACAAAGAACTTTATGAGATCATACTTTGTGCGTTGGAGTTATAATTACAGTGCCTTTCGTATATGTTATATAGTACTTTATTGGATTAAAGTTATTGCATTTGTTTCTTGACCTCCTTTTCATCTTCTTATAAAGCACTTCATGGGGTTATACTTTGTGCTCTATAATTCTAATAAATTTGTTTTTCCTACTTGATAGATAGTGTTTTAAGGTACTAAAAAATACATTTTTGTTTCAACAATGTTTTTCTTTTTTATTACACAAGACTTTATGAGATCATACTTTGTGCTCTAAAGTTATAATTACAGTGTTTTTCATAAATGTTACATAGCACTTTTTGGGATTACGATTAGTGCACTTGTTTCTTGACTGCCTTTTCAATTTATTATAAAGCACTTCATGGGGTTATACTTTGTGGTCTGTAGTTCCAGTAACAATGTTTTTCCTATTTGTTAGATAGTGTTTTAAGGTAATTTGTTTAATAAATGTTTTTTTTATTATTATAAAGCACTCTATGAGATTATACTTTATACTCTAGAGTTATAATTACAATACTTTTCATATATGTTACATAGCACTTTATGGGATTACAGTTAGTGCATTTGTTTCTTGTCTGCCTTCTCAATATAATATAAAGCACTTTATGAAATTATACTTTGTGCTCTAAAGTTCTAATTATAGTACTTTTCTTATTTGTTAGATAGTTATTTAAGGTAATAATAATAGCGCTTTTGTTTCATCAATGTTTTCCTTTTTTATTACAAAGCACTTTGTGAGATCATACTTTGTGCTCCAGAGTTATAATTACAGTGGTTTTCGTATATATTACATAGAGGGATTACAATTAGTGCATTTGTTTCTTGACTGCCTTTTCAATTTATTATAAAGCGCTTCATGATAATATACTTTTTGCTCTATAGTGCTAATAATAGTATTTTTTCTATTTGTTCGATAGTGTTTTAAGGTACTAAAAATAGCGCTTTTGCTTCGTCATTGTTTTTCTTTTGTATAGCAAAGCTCTTTGTGAGATCATACTTTGTGCTCTAGAGTTATAATTACAATGCTTTTCGTAAATGTTACATAGCACTTTATGGGATTATAGTTAGTGCACTTGTTTCATGACTGCCTTTTCAATTTATTATAAAGCACTTTATGGGATTATAATTTGTGCTCTATAATTCTAGTAACATTGCTTTTCCTATTTGGTAGATAGTATTTTAAGGTACTACAAATAGCATTTTTTTTTCATCAATGTTTTTCTTTTTTAATACAAAACACTTAATGAGATCATACTTTGTGCTTTAGAGTTATAATTACAGCGTTTTTTTTTAAATGTTACATAGCACTTTATGGGATTATAGTTAGTTCATTTGTTTCTTTACTACCTTTTCAATTTATTATAATGCACTTTATGAGATTATACTTTGGGCTCTATAATTCTAATTACAGTACATTTCCTATTTGTTTCATAGTGTTTTAAGGTAATATAAATAACGCTTTTGTTTCATCAATGTTTTTCTATTTTATTACAAAGCACTTTATGAGATTATACTTTGTGCTCCATAGTTATAATTACAGTTCTTTTCGTATATGTTACATAGCACTTTATGGGATTACAGTTAGTGCATTTGTTTCTTGACTGCCTTTTCAATTTATTATAAAGCACTTTATGAGATTATATTTTGTGCTCTCTAGTTCTACTAACAGTGCTTTTCCTATTTCTTACATAATATTTTAAGGTACTAAAATTAGCGCTTTTGTTTCAGCAATAATTTTCTTTTGTATTACAAAGTACTTTATGAGATCATACCTTGTGCTCTAGAGTAATAATTACAGTGCTTTTCGTCAATGTTACATAGCAGTTCATCGGATTTCAATTAGCGCACTTGTTTCTTGACTGCCTTTTCAATTCATTATAAAGCACTTCATGGGATTATACTTTATGCTCTAGAGTTCTAATAACAGTGTTTTTCCTATTTATTAGATAGTGTTTTAAGGCAATAAAATTAGCGCATTTGATTAATCAATGTTTTTATTTTTAATTACAACACACTTTATGAGATTATACTTTGTGCTCTATAGTTATAATAAAAATTCTTTCATATATGTGACATAGCACTTTATGGGATTACAAGTAGTGCATTTGTTTCTTGACGGCCTTTTCAATTTTTTATAAAGCACTTTATGAAATTATACTTTGTCCTCTAAAGTTCTAATTACAGTACTTTTCCTATTTGTTAGATAGTTATTTAAGGTACTAAAAATAGTGCTTTTGTTTCATCAATGTTTTCCTTTTTTATTACAAAGCACTTTATGAGATCATACTTTGTGCTCTAGAGTTATAATTACAGTGCTTTTCGTATATGTTACATAGCACTTTTTGGGATTACAGTTAGTGCGCTTGTTTCTTGACTGCCTTGTCAATTTATTACAAAGCACTTTATGGGATTATACTTTGTGCTCTATAGTGCTAACAACACTGCTTTTCCTATTTGTTAGGTTGTGTTTTAAGTTACTAAAAATAGCGCTTTTGTTTCATCAATTTTTTTCTTTTTAATTACAAAGCACTTTTTGAGAATATACTTTTTGCTCTATAGTTATAATTACAGTTCTTTTCGTATATGTAACATAGCACTTTATGGGATTAAACTTAGTGCATTCGTTTCTTGACTGCCTTTTCAATTTATTATTATAAAGGACTTTATGAAATTATACTTTGTGCTCTATAGTTCTAATAGCAGTGCTTTTCCTATTTGTTAGATAGTGTTATAACGTACTAAAAATAGCGCTTTTGTTTCATCAATGCTTTTTTTTTATTTATTACAAAGCACTTTATAAGATCATACTTTGTGCTTTAGAGTTATAATTACAGTGTTTTTCATATATGTTACATAGCACTTTTTGGGATAACATTTAGTGCGCTTGTTTCTTGACTGCCTTGTCAATTTATTATAAAACACTTTATGGGATTATACTTTATGCTCTATAGTTCTAACAACACTGCTTTTTCTATTTGTTACATAGTGTTTTAAGGTACTAAAAATAGCACTTTTTTCATCAATGTTTTTCTTTTCTATTACAAAGCACTTTCTGAGATTATACTTACTGCTCTAGAGTTATAATACAATGTTTTTCGTTTATGTTACATAACACTTTTTAGGATTACAATTAGTGCACTTGTTTCTTGACTGCCTTGTCAATTTATTATAAAGCATTTTATGAGATTATATTTTGTGCTCTATAGTTCTAATAACACTGTTTTTCCTATTTTTTAGATAGTGTTTTAAGGTACTAAAATAGCGCTTTTTTTTCGTCATTGTTTTTCATTTTTATTACAAAGCACGTTATGAGATCATACTTTGTGTTCTAGAGTTATAATTACAACGCTTTTCGTAAATGTTACATAGCACTTTATGGGATTACAGTTAGTGCACTTGTTTCTTTACTGCCTTATCAATTTATTATAAGCACTGTATGGAATTATACTTTGTGCTCTATAGTTCTAATAACAATTTTTTTCCTATTTGTTCGATAGTGTTTTAAGGTACTAAAAATGGCAGTTTTTTTTTCATCAATCTTTTTGTTTTTTAGTACAAAGCACTTTATGAAATCATTCTTTGTTCTCTAGAATTATAATTACAGTGCTTTTTGTATATCTTATATTACATTTTACGGGATTACAGTTAGTGCATTAATTTCTTGACAACCTTTTCAATTTAATATAAAGCACTTTATGGGATTATACTCTATGCTCTAAAGTTCTAATAATAGTGCTTTTCCTGTTTGTTAGATAGTGTTTTAAGGTACTAAAAATAGCGCTTTTTTTCATCAATGTTTTTCTTTTTCATGACAAAGCACTTTAAGAGATTAAAAATTGTGCTCTAGAGTTATAATTAGAGTGCTTTTCTTATTCATTACATAGCACTATATGGGATTACAGTTAGTGCATTTATTTCTTGACTGCCTTGTCAATTTATTATAAAGCACTTTATGGGATTATACTTTGTGTTCTATAGTTCTAATAACAATGTTTTTCCTATTTGTTAGATAGTGTTTTATGGTACTAAAAAGAGCAATTTTGTTTCATCAATATTATTCTTTTCTATTACAAAGCCCTTTATGAGATTATAATTCGTGCTCTAGAGTTATAATTACAGTGCTTTTCGTATATGTTTCATAGCACTTTATAGAATTACAGTTAGTGCATTTGTTTCTTGACTACCTTTTCAATTTATTATAATGCACTTTATGAGATTATACTTTGGGCTCTATAGTTCTAATTATAGTACATTTCCTATTTCTTTCATAGTGTTTTAAGGTAATATAAATAGCATTTTTTTGTTTCATCAATGTTTTTCTTTTTTTGTTACAAAACACTTTACGAGATTATAATTTGTGCTCTATAGTTATAATTACAGTGCTTTTCGTATATGTTACATAGCACTTAATGAGACCATACTTATTACAAAGCACGTTATGAGACCGTACTTTGTGCTCTACAGTTATAATTATAGTGTTTTTCGTATTTGTTACATAGCATTTTATGGGATTATAGTTAGTGCATTTGTATCCTGACTGCCTTGTCAAATATTATAAAGCACTTTATGTAATTATACATTGTGCTCTATAGTTCTAATAACAGTACTTTTCTTATTAGTTAAATAGTGTTTTAAGGTAATATAAATAACGCTTTTGTTTCCTCAATGCTTTTATTTTTTAATGCAAAGAACTTTATGAGATTATACTTTATTCTCTATAGTTATAATTACAGTGCTATTCGTATATGTTACATAGTACTTTTTGGGATTACAGTTAGTGCATTTGTTTCTTGACTGCCTTTTCATCTTATTATAAAGCACTTCATGGGGTTATACTTTGTGCTCTATAGTTCTAATAACAGTATTTTCCCTATTTGTTAGGTAGTGTTTTTAAGGTACTAAAAATAGCGGTTTTGTTTCATCAATGTTTTTCTTTTCTATTACAAAGCACATTATGAGATCATACTTTGTGCTTTAGAGTTATAATTATAGTGTCTTGTATGTTATTTACCACTTTATGGGATTACAATTATTGCATTTGTTTCTTCATTGCCTTTTAAATTTATTATAAAGCACTTTATGGGATTACACTTTGTGCGCTATAATTATAATAATAGTGCTTTTCCTATTTGTTAGATAGTGTTTAAAGGTACTAAAGTAGCCCTTTTGTTTCATCAATGTTTTCCTTTTTTATTACAATGCACTTTATGAGATCATACTTTCTACTCTATAGTTATAATTACAGTACTTCTCGTATATGTTATATAACACTTTATGGGATTACAGTTAGTGCATTTATTTCTTGACTGCCTTTTCAATTTATTATAAAGCACTTTATGAGATTATACTTTGTGCTCTATAGTTCTAATAAAATTGTTTTTCCTACTTGATAGATAGTGTTTTAAGGTACTAAAAAATACATTTTTGTTTCAACAATGTGTTTCATTTTTATATATTAAAGTGCTTTTCGTATATATTACATAGAGGTGTATTTGTTTCTTGACTGCCTTTTCAATTTATTATAAAGTGCTTCATGAGAATATACTTTGTGCTCTATAGTGCTAATAACAATACTTTTCCTATTTGTTAGGTAGTATTTTAATGTACTAAAAATAGCGCTTTTGCTTCATCAATGTTTTTCTTTTTTATTACAAAGCACTTTATGAGATCATACTTTGTGTTTTAGAGTAATAATTACAGTGCTTTTTTTGTGTACGTTATTTAGCACTTTATGGGATTACAGTTAGTGCATTTGTTTCTTGAGTGCCTTTTAAATTTAATATAAAGGACTTTATAGGATAATACTTTAGGCTCTATAGTTCTAATAATAGTGTTTTTCTTATTTGTTAGATAGTGTTTTAAGGTAATAAAAATAGAGCTTTTGATTAATCAATGTTATTTTTTTATTATTACAAAGCACGTTATGAGATTATACTTTGTGCTCTAGAGTTATAGTTCCAGTGCTTTTCGTATATGTTACAATATGAACAATATTTTTATAAGAAAAACCCTAACTAGTCAAAAAAAACACAAAAAATTCACAAATAAACAAATTCAAACTTATGGAAAGAACTAGGGCTGGCGGTTGAGGGCGTCGGTGGGAAGTGATGGCTCGCGGTCGATGAGTCAAGGAATGGCAGTGGAGCACGGTCGATTGCCGAGGAGGCCGGAGGCAGCGCACGGTTCAAGGGTGCGGCACTGATAACTTAAAAAGAAGGAGAATGAGGAAGTACAGGAAGAAGAAGACCAAAATGAAAAAAGAAAGAACATGAAAGAATGAAGAAGAAGAACGAAGAGATTAAGATGAAGAAGTGGATGGGGAGCGTCTAGGTCATAGTTTTAATTTTTATTTTAACCTTAATTTTTAATTGTATATAGTAATTTTAAAATAAATAAACAATTATTTTAATTCCAGTTTGTATATATTTGTTGATGCGTTTTTCAACAATAAAAAATAAAATTCGAAAATAGAGAAATATCCCCGAATTTGATAGATGAGTGTCTAAAATTAGAAACCTCTAAACACTGTAGAATACATAAAATAAAATAAGATAAAAGTAAAGACTGAAAAATAAAGTGTGATCCCCAAAAGCAATTTTCTTGAATTTGATGTCGATTGAAGATGCCTTTTTATCGAACAGCACCGGATCCTTAAATAACCCTGTTGAAGAAACATTTTGAACCGCTATCTGGTCGGTTACCATAACCGCTGTTAACCGCCCCAAAAGTTCTCTTCCATTGACACGTGTGTCAACCGTATTACCACGTCCGACCTTAAAAAACCGTTCGCCAGTTGCAACTTCCTGTTCGCCAGTTGCAACTTCCTCCAACCGTTCGCCAGTTGCAACTTCCTCCAACCGCCCCAGAACTGCTCTCTCACCCGACCTTTACATGCTACTTCACTGCGCAACCTCATTACGCCCGACCTTATCCTGCCTCATCTCCACACCAGACCTTACCATACCCGACTTTCGAATTCGGCCTGTTTGCACCCGACCTTTAAGCTTGGCCTGACCAGGTCCGACCTCATTGTCCGACCTTATCGCACCCGACCTTACGTGGCCCGAACTCCGCAAAAACCGACTATGGTCCCGACCACAGAGCAACCAACTGTGGTCCCAACCACGGACCAACCGACCTCAGTCCCGACTGCAAACCAACAAATTGTGGTCCCGACCACAGAGCAACTGACTGTGGTCCCGACCACGGACCAACCGACCGGCTCTATTTGCCTTATCTTCTTAGATGGACAGACTGTCCTCTTGACAGACCTCCCCGTCTGTCCGACTTCTTTTTCCCGACTTCTGGGCCGTTTGGCTTATATCCAGACCCATCCAGAATCCTATTGCCATTATTTATTATTATTATTATTTTTTGTGCTCAACAATAAGCCTCCTCCTCAAGACTCCTAAACGTCACTTTCAGTGATGTTTTAGGAGTTTGCAGGTTAGCATCTGAGGCTACGTCAGCCTCAGATCCGACCTCCATCTTCCGAGGCTACGTTGGACCCGACCTCAATTTATCGCGGACTGGTGGTGGTCTGCACGTTGATCGATCTTGCACTAACATTGCTTCAGCATCTCCCCCTTGACGGAAGTCGTGATCATTTTCGCTAAAAAGGGATTCTGACCTCCTTGCCTTGGATGCGAGACTTGTGAGATCTTCCACATCGTGAGCAGTGAGTGCCTCTCTCAACCGAGCATGCATATTGCAGACCACTAAATTGGTCAACTCTTTTTCATTGATTACTGTAGGACATCGTCCTTTCATCAACCGTATCCTTTCGATAAACTGTAAGGCTTACTCTTCCGGATATTGTTTCATTTCCAACAAATCGGAAAGAGAGACGGCTGGTAAAGGGTTGAAAAATCTAGCATGAAACGCCATCTCTAAACCTTCCCAAGTTTGCATTTGCCCAGGTGGTAGATTTACAAACCATGAAAAAGCTGTCCTGGTAAGAGACAAGCTAAATAGTTGCAGTTTATAAAAAGGGTTATTACCGACTTCTCCTAACTGTGCTGTGAACTGACCCACATGCTCTATAGTGGAGGATCCGTCTTCTCCTGAAAAAAGATGAAAGTCTGGCAGTCGATAATTCCTTGGGAGAGGATAATCGTTGATGATTCTTTCTGGAAATGGTCTCTGATAAACCGGCCTGTTCATCGTTTGCGGATTCATTCCAAAATGCACTCGTAAAACTTGAGCGATGTCCTCCGGATCTATCCTTGGTGGAACCGGATCGAACACCGGAATGGGATGAATAGTCTGTTCCCCAAACCTCTCTTCTCTAAGGATGGTTGGCTCGGCTGGGAGGAGATTGTGAGCCTGTCCTCCCAATTTTTCTTCTCTGGTGACGGTTGGCTCGGCTGAGAGGGGATTGTGAGCCTGTCCTCCCAATCTCTCATTCGGCTGAGTATTATCAACCCTCGGTCCCAAAGGAACATTATCTAGGAAAGTTAGAGGAGTCTTCCCCATATCTGTTCGGTTGAAAGTTGTGACGCTTGGAAATGTACTATCAACGTATGTTGGCCCTGCAAACGTTGATCCTGGAAACGTCGCCTGAAAACGAGACTGTGACATGGCTGGAGGCATGTTTGAATGCAGGGTGAATCTGTAGAACGCCTGATCCAACATGTTCTGCATTAGATTTTGGTGTTCACGCAACATGATGTTCTGTTGCTCGCGCAACATATTCTGCATAGCCAAAGTTTGCTGATTGTTCAATTGTTGAACATAAGAAAACCAATCGGTAGGTGGTGGGGGAATCTCCCCTGGATTTGGCATGACTGGTGGTGAAATATTCTCTCCCACCGGTGCTGATGATGATTGAGGTTGTGTGCCTGCATTTTGATCTTTCTGATGATTCAGCCAGACCTCAGTTGTATGACATTTTTTGTTGATGTAGGATCGGCAATCTTGCCTTTCTCCCGCTATGGTCGCCAAATTGTTGATGGTTTTTCAACAATAAAAAGTAAAATTCGAAAATAGAGAAATATCCCCGAATTTGATAGATGAGTGTCTGAAATTAGAAACCTCTAAACACTGTATAATACATAAAATAAAATAAGATAAAAATAAAGGCTGGAAAATAAAGTGGTGATCCCCAAAAGCAATTTTCTTGAATTTGATGTTGATTGAAGATGCCTTTTTATCGAACAGCACCGGATCCTTAAATAACCCTGTTGAAGAAACATTTCGAACCGCTATCTGGTCGGTTACCATAACCGCTGTTAACCGCCCCAAAAGTTCTCTTCCATTGACACGTGTGTCAACCGTCTTACCACGTCCGACCTTCAAAAACCGTTCGCCAGTTGCAACTTCCTCAAACCGTTCGCCAGTTGCAACTTCCTCCAACCGCCCCAGAACTGCTCTCTCACCCGACCTGTACATGCTACTTCACTGCCCAACCTCATTACGCCCGACCTTATCCCGCCTCATCTCCACACCAGACCTTACCATACCCGACTTTCGAATTCGGCCTGTTTGTGCCCGACCTTTAAGCTTAGCCTGACCAGGTCCGACCTTATCGCACCCGACCTTACTTGGTCCGAACTCCGCAACAACCGACTGTCGTCCCGACCACAGAGCAACCAACTGTGGTCCCGACCACGGACCAACCGACCTCAGTCCCGACTGCAAACCAACAAATTATGGTCCCGACCACAGAGCAATTGATTGTGGTCCCGACCACGGACCACCGACCGGCTCTATTTGCCTTATCTCCTTAGATGGACAGACTGTCCTCTTGACAGACCGTCTGTCCATGCTTCTTCCTTGCACGACCTTCCTCTTGACAGACCTCCCCGTCTGTCCGACTTCTTTTTCCCGACTTCTAGGCCGTTTGGCTTATATCCAGACCCATCCAGAATCCTATAGCCATTATTTATTATTATTATTATTTTCTGTGCTCAACAATATTAATATTTAAATATTATATATAAAATATATGTAAATGTATAATATTATTTTAAAATTAAAATTATTGTAGTTGTATCAAAAAATATACCACAACAAAAGCAAAAAGGTTGACCAAAACTGAGAAAAACTATTTGTTACAAAAATATCTGGAACAAAAAAGAACTTTTGTAATGAAAAAATAGTTGCGGATGAGATTTCGCTACAAATGGACATTTTTTTGGTAGAGTTATAAAGAACTTCATGAGATTATACTTTGTGCTCTATAGTTCTAATAACAGAGCTTTTCCTATTTGTTAGATAGTGTTTTAAGGTACTAAAAATAGCACTTTTGTTTCATCAATGTTTTTCTTTTTTATTACAAAGCACTTTATGAAATCGTATTTTGTTCTCTAGAGTTATAATTACAGTGCTTTTTGTATATGTTATATAGCACTTTTTTGGATTACAGTTAGTGCATTTGTTTCTTGACTACCTTTTCAGTTTCGTGTAAACCACTTTTGTTTCATCAATGTTTTTCGATTTTCTTACAAAGCACTTTATGAGATTATACTTTGTGTTCTATAGTTCTAAACATTGCTTTTCCTATTTGTTAGATAGTGTTTTAAGGTACTAAAAATAGCACTTTTGTTTCATCAATAATTTCTTTTTTATTACAAAGAACTTTATGAAATTATACTTAGTTCTCTAGAGTTATAATTACAGTGCTTTTTGTATATGTTACATAGCACTTAATGAGATTACAGTTAGTGCATTTGTTTCTTGATTGCCTTGTCAATTTATTATAATGCAGTTTATGAAATTAAAATTTGTGCTTTATAGTTCTAATAACAACGCTTTTCCTATTTGTTGGATAGTGTTTTAAGGTACTAAAAATAGCGCTTTTGTTTCAACAATGTTTTTCTTTTTTATTACAAAGCATTTTATGACATTATACTTTATGCTTTAGAGTTATAATTACAGTGCTTTTCGTATATGTTACATAGCACTTAATGAGATTTTACTCTATACACTATAAGTCTAATAACAGTGCTTTTCCTGTTTGTTAGATAGTGTTTTAAGGTACTAAAAATAGCGCTTTTATTTCATCAATGTTTTTCTTTTTTATTACAAAGCACTTTATAAGATTATACTTTGTGCTCTAGAGTTTATAATTACAGTGCCTTTTGTATTCATTACATAGCACTTTATGGGATTACAGTCAGTGCATTTGTTTTCTTGACTGCCTTTTCAATTTATTATAAAGCACTTTATGAGATTATACTTTGTGCTCTAAAGTTCAAATAACATTGCTTTTCCTATTTGTTGGATAGTGTTTTAAGGTACTAAAAATAGCGCTTTTCTTTCAACAATGTTTTTCTTTTTTATTACAAAGCACTTTATGACATTATACTTTATGCTTTAGAGTTATAATTACGGAGCTTTTCGTATATGTTACATAGCACTTAATGAGATTACAGTTAGTGCATTTGTTTCTTGATTGCCTTTTCAATTTATTATAAAGCACTTTATGGAATTATACTTTGTGCTCTATAGTTCAAATGACATTGCTTCTCCTATTTGTTGGATAGTGTGTTAAGGTACTAAAAATAGTGCTTTTGTTTCTTCAATGTTTTTCTTTTTTATTGCAAAGCCCTTTATGAGATGATAATTTGTGCTCAAGAGTTATAATTACAGTGCTTTTCGCATTCATTACGTAACACTTTATGAGATTACAGATAGTGCATTCATTTGTTGACTGCCTTGTCAATTTATTATAATGCACTTTATGAAATTACACTTTTTGCTCTATAGTTCTAATAATAGTGTTTTTTTTCTTATTTGTTAGATAGTGTTTTATTGTACTAAAAATAGCACTTTTGTTTCATAAATGTTTTTCATATTTATTCCAAAGCACTTTATGGGATTATACTTTGTGTTCTTTAGTTCTAATAACAGTGCTTTTCCTATTTCTAAGATACCGTTTTAAGGTACTAAAAATAGTGCTTTTGTTTTATCAATGTATTTCATTTTTATTGCAAAGCACTTTATGAGATTATACTTTGTGCTTTAGAGTAATAATTAAAGTGTTTTTTGTATATCTTACACAGTGCTTTAAGGGATAACAGTTACTGCATTTGTTTCTTTACTGCCTTTTCAATTTATTATAAAGCACTTTATGTGATTATACTTTGTGTTCTATAGTTCTAATAACAGTGTTTTTACTATTTGTTAGATAGTGTTTTAAGGTACTAAAAATTGCGTTTTTTTTCGCCAATGTTATTCCTTTTTATTACCTAGCAGTTTATGAGATTATACTTTGTGTTCTAGAGTTATAATTACAGTGCTTTTCATATTCATAACACTTTATGGAATTACAGTTAGTGCATTTGTTTCTTGATTGCCCTGCCAATTTATTATAATGCAGTTTATGAAATTATACTTGTGCTCTATAGTTCTACTAAAAGTGCTTTCCTATTTGTTAGATAGTGTTCTAAGGAACTAAAAAATAGCGCTTTTGTTTTATCAATGTTTTTCTTTTTTATTACAAAGCCCTTTATGACATGATAATTTGTGCTTAAGAGTTATAATTACAGTGCCTTTCGCATTCATTACATAGCACTTTATGAAGTTACAGTTAGTGCATTCATTGCTTGACTGCCTTGTCAATTTATTATAATGCACTTTATGTAATTATACTTTGTGCTCTATAGTTCTAATAACAATGCTTTTCCTATTTGTTAGATAGTGTTTTAAGGTACTAAAAATACCGTTTTTGTTTCATCAATGTTTATCATTTTTATTACAAAGCACTTTTTGGGATTATACTTTGTGCTTTTTAGTTCTAATAACAGTGCTTTTCCTATTTGTTAGATAGTGTTTTAAGGTCCTAAAAATAGCACTTTTGTTTCATCAATGTTTTTCTTTTTAATTACAAAGCCCTTTATAAGATGATAATTTGTACTCATGAGTAATAATTAAAGTGTTTTTTTGTATGTGTTACATAGTGCTTTAAGGGATTACAGTTAGTGCATTTGTTTATTGACTGCCTTTTCAATTTATTTTAAAGCACTTTATGAGATTATACTTTGTGGTCTATAGTTCTAATAACAATGTTTTTTGGTATTTGTTAGATAGCGTTTTAAGGTACTAAAAATAGCGTTTTTGTTTCACCATTGTTTTTGCTTTTTATTACCTAGCAGTTATTGAGATTATACTTTGTGCTCTAGAGTTATAATTACAGTGCTTTTCGTATTCATTACAGTTAGTGCATTTGTTTCATGACTACTTTTTCAATTTATTATATTGCACTTTATGAAATTATACTTTGTGCTCCATAGTTCTAATAAAAGTGCTTTTCTTATTTGTAAGATAGTATTTTAAGGTACTAAAAATAGTGCTTTTGTTTCATCAATGTTTTTCATTTTTATTACAAAGCACTTTATGGGATTATACATTGTGTTCTTTGGTTCTACTAACAGTGCTTTTCCGATTTGTTAGATAGTGTTCTAAGATACTTGAAATAGCGTTTTTGTTTCATCAATGTTTTCCCTTTTTATTACAAAGGACTTTGTGAGATTATACCTTATGCTTTAGAGTTATAATTACAGTGCTTTTCCTATTTGTTAGATAGTGTTTTAAGGTACGAAAAATAGCGCTTCTGTTTCATCAATGTTTTTCTTTATTATTACAAAGCCCTTTATGAGATGATAATTTGTGCTCAAGAGTTATAATTACAGTGCCTTTTGCATTCATTACATAACACTTTATCAGATTATAGTTAATGCATTCATTTCTTGACTGCCTTGTCAATTTATTATATTGCACTTTGTGAAATTATACTTTGTGCTCTATAGTTCTAATAACAGTGCTTTTTTTTTTTGTTAGATAGTGTTTTAAAATACTAAAAATAGCGCTTTTGTTCCATCAATGTATTTCTTTTTTATTGCAAAGCACTTTATGAGATTATACTTTGTCCTTTAGAGTTAGTGCATTTGTTTCTTGACTGCCTTTTCAATTTATTATAAAGCACTTTATGGGATTATACTTTGTGGTATATAGTTCTAATAACACTGTTTTTCCTATTTGTTAGATAGCGTTTTATGGTACTAAAAATAGCGTTTTTGTTTCACCATTGTTTTTGCTTTTTATTACCTAGCAGTTTATGAGATTATACTTTGTGCTCTGGAGTTATAATTGCAGTGCTTTTCGTATTCATTACATAACACTTTATGGGATTACAGATAGTGCATTTCTTTCTTGACTGCTTTGTCAATTTATTATATTGCACTTTATGAAATTATACTTTGTACTCTATAGTTCTAATAACTGTCCTTTTCTTATTTGTAAGATAGTATTTTAAGGTACTAAAAGTAGCGCTTTTGTTTGATCAATGTTTTTCATTTTTTTCACAAAGCACTTTATGGGATTTTACATTGTGTTCTTTGGTTCTAATAACAGTGCTTTTCCGATTTATTAGATAGTGTTTTAAGATACTTGAAATAGCGCTTTTGTTTCATCAATGTTTTCCCTTTTTATTACAAAGGGCTTTGTGAGATTATACCTTATGCTTTAGAGTTATAATTACAGTGCTTTTAGTATATGTTACATAGCACTTGATGAGATTACAGTTAGTGCATTTGTTTCTTGATTGCCTTTTCAATTTACTATAAAGCACTTTGTGGGATTATACTTTGTGCTCTATAGTTTCAATAACATTGCTTTTCCAATTTTTTGGATATTGTGTTAAGGCACAAAAAATAGCGTTTTTGTTTCATCAATGTTTTTCTTTTTTATTACAAAGACCTTTATGAGATGATAATTTGTGCTCAAGAGTTATAACTAAAGTGCCTTTCGCATTCATTAGAGAACACTTTATGAGATTACAGTTAGTGCATTCATTTCTTGACTGGCTTGTCAATTTATTATAATGCACTTTACGAAATTATACTTTGTGCTCCATAGTTCTAATAACAGTGCTTTTCCGATTTGTTAGAAAGTGTTTTAAGATACTAGAAATAGCGCTTTTTTTCATCAATGTTTTTCATTTTTATTCCAAAGCACTTTATGGGATTATACTTTGTGTTCTTTAGTTCTAATAACAGTATTTTTCGTATTTCTTAGATAGTGTTTTAAAGTACTAAAAATAGCTTTTTTGTTTCACCAATGTTTTTCTTTTTTACCTAGCAGTTTTTGAGATTATACTTTGTGCTCTAGAGTTATAATTACAGTGCTTTTCGTATTCATTACATAACACTTTATGGGATTACAGTTAGTGCATTTGTTTCTTGATTGCCTTGTCAATTTATTATAATGCAGTTTATGAAATTATACTTTGCGCTCTATAGTTCTAATAACAGTGCTTTTCCTATTTGTTAGATAGTGTTTTAAGGTACTAAAAATAGCGCTTCTGTTTCATCAATGTTTTTCTTTATTATTACAAAGCCCTTTATGAGATGATAATTTGTGCTCAAGAGTTATAATTACAGTGCCTTTTGCATTCATTACATAACACTTTATCAGATTATAGTTAATGCATTCATTTCTTGACTGCCTTGTCAATTTATTATATTGCACTTTGTGAAATTATACTTTGTGCTCTATAGTTCTAATAACAGTGCTTTTTTTTTTTTGTTAAATAGTGTTTTAAGGTACTAAAAATAGCGCTTTTGTTCCATCAATGTATTTCTTTTTTATTGCAAAGCACTTTATGAGATTATACTTTGTCCTTTAGAGTAATAACTGAAGTGTTTTTTGTATATGTTACATAGTGCTTAAAGGGATTAGAGTTAGTGCATTTGTTTCTTGACTGCCTTTTCAATTTTTTATAAAGCACTTTATGGGATTATACTTTGTGGTATATAGTTCTAATAACAGTGTTTTTCCTATTTGTTAGATAGCGTTTTATGGTACTAAAAATAGCGTTTTTGTTTCACCATTGTTTTTGCTTTTTATTACCTAGCATTTTATGAGATTATACTTTGTGCTCTAGAGTTATAATTGCAGTGCTTTTCGTATTCATTACATAACACTTTATGGGATTACAGATAGTGCATTTCTTTCTTGACTGCTTTGTCAATTTATTATATTGCACTTTATGAAATTATACTTTGTGCTCTATAGTTCTAATAACAGTCGTTTTCTTATTTGTAAAATAGTATTTTAAGGTACTAAAAGTAGCGCTTTTTTTTTTATCAATGTTTTTCATTTTTTTTACAAAGCACTTTATGGGATTATACATTGTGTTTTTTGGTTCTAATAACAGTTCTTTTCCGATTTGTTAGATAGTGTTTTAAGATACTTGAAATAGCGCTTTTGTTTCATCAATGTTTTCCCTTTTTATTACAAAGGACTTTGTGAGATTATACCTTATGCTTTAGAGTTATAATTACAATGGTTTTCATATTCATAGCATAACACTTTATGGTATTACAGTTAGTGCATTTGTTTCTTGACTGCCTTCTCAATTTATTATAATGCACTTTACGAAATTATACTTTGTGCTCTATAGTTCTACTAAAAGTGCTTTTCCTATTTGTTAGATAGTGTTTTAAGGTACTAAAAATAGCGTTTTTCTTTCATCGATGTTTTTATTTTTTATTACAAAGGCCTTCATGACATGATAATTTGTGCTTAAGAGTTATAATTACAGTGCCTTTTGAATTCATTACATAGCACTTTTTGAGATTACAGTTAGTGCTTTCATTGCTTGACTGCGTTGTCAATTTATTATAATGCACTTTATGAAATTATACTTTGTGCTCTATAGTTCTAATAACAGTGCTTTTCCTATTTGTTAGATAATGTTTTAAGGTACTAAAAATAGTGCTTTATTTTCATAAATGTTTTTCATTTTTATTACAAAGCACTTTATGGGATTATAGTTTGTGTTCTTTAGGTCTAGTAACAGTGCTTTCCATATTTGTTAGATAGGGTTTTAAGGTACTAAGAATAGCGCTTTTGTTTCATCAATGTATTTCTTTTTTATTGCAAAGCACTTTATGAGATGATACTTTGCGCTTTAGAGTAATAATTAAAGTGTATTTTGTATATGTTACATAATGCTTTAAGGGATTACAGTTACTGCATTTGTTTCTTGACTGCCTTTTCAATTTATTATAAAGCATTTTATGGGATTATACTTTGTGGTCTATAGTTCTAATAACAGTGTTTTTCCTATTTGTTAGATAGTATTTTAATGTACTAAAAATAGCGTTTTTGTTTCACCAACGTTTTTCTTTTTTATTACCTAGCAGTTTATGAGATTATACTTTGTGCTCTAAAGTTTTAATTATAGTGTTTTTCGTATTCATTACATAACACTTTATGAGATTACAGTTAGTGCATTCATTTCTTGATTGCCTTGTCAATTAATTATAATGAACTTTATGAAATTATACTTTGTGCTCTATAGTTTTAATAACAGTGCTTTTCCTATTTGTTAGATAGTGTTTTTAGGTACTAAAAATAGCGCTTTTGCTTCGTCAATGTTTTTCATTTTTATTCCAAAGCACTTTATGGGATTATACTTTGTGTTCTTTAGTTCTACTAACAGTGCTTTTCCTATTTGTTAGATAGTGCTTTAAGTTACTAAAAATAGCGCTTTTGTTTCATCAATGTATTTCCTCTGTATTGCAAAGCACTTTATGAGACTATACTTTGTGCTTTAGAGTAATAATTAAAGTGTTTTTTTGTATATGTTACATAGTGCTTTAAGAAATTACAGTTAGTGCATTTGTTTGTTGACCGCCTTTTCAATTTATTATAAAGCACTTTATGGGATTATACTTTGTGGTCTATAGTTCTAATAACAGTGTTTTTCCTATTTGTTAGATAGTGTTTTAAGGTACTAAAAATAGCGTTTCTGTTTTACCAATGTTTTTGCTTTTTATTACGTAGCAGTTTATTTGATTATACTTTGTGCTATAGAGTTATAATTACAGTTCTTTTCGTATTCATTACATAACACTTTATGGGATTACAGTTACTGCATTTGTTTCCTTGCTGCCTTGTCAGTTTATTATTATGCACTTTATGAAATTATACTTTGTCCTTTATAATTCTGATAACTGTGCTTTTCTTATTTGTTAGATAGTGTTTTAAGGTACTGAAAATAGCGTTTTTGTTTCACAATTGTTTTTGCTTTTTATTACCTAACAGTTTATGAGATTATACTTTGTGCTCTAGAGTTATAATTACAGTGCTTTTCGTATTCATTACATAACACTTTATGGGATTACAGATAGTGCATTTCTTTCTTGACTGCTTTGTCAATTTACTATATTGCACTTTATGAAATTATACTTTGTGCTCTATAGTTCTAATAACAGTGCTTTTCTTATTTGTAAGATAGTATTTTAAGGTACTAAAAGTAGCGCTATTTTTTGATCAATGTTTTTCAGTTTTTTTACAAAGCACTTTATGGGATTATACATTGTGTTCTTTGGTTCTAATAACAGTGCTTTTCCGATTTGTTAGATAGTGTTTTAAGATACTAGAAATAGCGCTTTTGTTTCATCAATGTTTTTCCTTTTTATTACAAAGGACTTTGTGAGATTATACCTTATGCTTTAGAGTTATAATTACAATGCTTTTCATATTCATAGCATAACACTTTATGGTATTACAGTTAGTGCATTTGTTTCTTGACTGCCTTGTCAATTTATTATAATGCACTTTAGGAAATTATACTTTGTGCTCTATAGTTCTACTAAAAGTGCTTTTCCTATTTGTTAGATAGTGTTTTAAGGTACTAAAAATAGCATTTTTCTTTCATCGATGTTTTTCTTTTTTATTACAAAGGCCTTCCTGACATGATAATTTGTGCTTAAGAGTTATAATTACAATGCCTTTCGAATTCATTACATAGCACCTTATGAGATTACAGTTAGTGCTTTCATTGCTTGACTGCCTTGTCAATTTATTATAATGCACTTTATGAAATTATACTTTGTGCTCTATAGTTCTAATAACAGTGCTTTTCCTATTTGTTAGATAATGTTTTAAGGTACTAAAAATAGTGCTTTATTTTCATAAATGTTTTTCATTTTTATTACAAAGCACTTTATGGGATTATAGTTTGTGTTCTTTAGGTCTAGTAACAGTGCTTTCCATATTTGTTAGATAGGGTTTTAAGGTACTAAGAATAGCGCTTTTGTTTCATCAATGTATTTCTTTTTTATTGCAAAGCACTTTATGAGATGATACTTTGCGCTTTAGAGTAATAATTAAAGTGTATTTTGTATATGTTACATAATGCTTTAAGGGATTACAGTTAGTGCATTTGTTTCTTGACTGCCTTTTCAATTTATTATAAAGCATTTTATGGGATTATACTTTGTGGTCTATAGTTCTAATAACAGTGTTTTTCCTATTTTTTAGATAGTATTTTAATGTACTAAAAATAGTGTTTTTGTTTCACCAACGTTTTTCTTTTTTATTACCTAGCAGTTTATGAGATTATACTTTGTGCTCTAAAGTTTTAATTATAGTGTTTTTCGTATTCATTACATAACACTTTATGAGATTACAGTTAGTGCATTCATTTCTTGATTGCCTTGTCAATTAATTATAATGAACTTTATGAAATTATACTTTGTGCTCTATAGTTTTAATAACAGTGCTTTTCCTATTTGTTAGATAGTGTTTTTAGGTACTAAAAATAGCGCTTTTGCTTCGTCAATGTTTTTCATTTTTATTCCAAAGCACTTTATGGGATTACACTTTGTGTTCTTTAGTTCTACTAACAGTGCTTTTCCTATTTGTTAGATAGTGCTTTAAGTTACTAAAAATAGCGCTTTTGTTTCATCAATGTATTTCCTCTGTATTGCAAAGCACTTTATGAGACTATACTTTGTGCTTTAGAGTAATAATTAAAGTGTTTTTTTGTATATGTTACATAGTGCTTTAAGAAATTACAGTTAGTGCATTTGTTTGTTGACCGCCTTTTCAATTTATTATAAAGCACTTTATGGGATTATACTTTGTGGTCTATAGTTCTAATAACAGTGTTTTTCCTATTTGTTAGATAGTGTTTTAAGGTACTAAAAATAGCGTTTTTTGTTTTACCAATGTTTTTGCTTTTTATTACGTAGCAGTTTATTTGATTATACTTTGTGCTATAGAGTTATAATTACAGTTCTTTTCGTATTCATTACATAACACTTTATGGGATTACAGTTACTGCATTTGTTTCCTTGCTGCCTTGTCAGTTTATTATTATGCACTTTATGAAATTATACTTTGTCCTTTATAATTGTTATAACAGTGCTTTTCTTATTTGTTAGATAGTGTTTTAAGGTACTGAAAATAGCGTTTTTGTTTCACAATTGTTTTTGCTTTTTATTACCTAACAGTTTATGAGATTATACTTTGTGCTCTAGAGTTATAATTACAGTGCTTTTCGTATTCATTACATAACACTTTATGGGATTACAGATAGTGCATTTCTTTCTTGACTGCTTTGTCAATTTACTATATTGCACTTTATGAAATTATACTTTGTGCTCTATAGTTCTAATAACAGTGCTTTTCTTATTTGTAAGATAGTATTTTAAGGTACTAAAAGTAGCGCTATTTTTTGATCAATGTTTTTCAGTTTTTTTACAAAGCACTTTATGGGATTATACATTGTGTTCTTTGGTTCTAATAACAGTGCTTTTCCGATTTGTTAGATAGTGTTTTAAGATACTAGAAATAGCGCTTTTGTTTCATCAATGTTTTTCCTTTTTATTACAAAGGACTTTGTGAGATTATACCTTATGCTTTAGAGTTATAATTACAATGCTTTTCATATTCATAGCATAACACTTTATGGTATTACAGTTAGTGCATTTGTTTCTTGACTGCCTTGTCAATTTATTATAATGCACTTTATGAAATTATACTTTGTGCTCTATAGTTCTACTAAAAGTGCTTTTCCTATTTGTTAGATAGTGTTTTACGGTACTAAAAATAGCATTTTTCTTTCATCGATGTTTTTCTTTTTTATTACAAAGGCCTTCCTGACATGATAATTTGTGCTTAAGAGTTATAATTACAATGCCTTTCGAATTCATTACATAGCACCTTATGAGATTACAGTTAGTGCTTTCATTGCTTGACTGCCTTGTCAATTTATTATAATGCACTTTATGAAATTATACTTTGTGCTCTATAGTTCTAATAACAGTGCTTTTCCTATTTGTTAGATAATGTTTTAAGGTACTAAAAATAGTGCTTTATTTTCATAAATGTTTTTCATTTTTATTACAAAGCACTTTATGGGATTATAGTTTGTGTTCTTTAGGTCTAGTAACAGTGCTTTCCCTATTTGTTAGATAGTGTTTTAAGGTACTAAAAATAGCGCTTTTGTTTCATCAATGTATTTCTTTTTTTATTGCAAAGCACTTTATGAGATTATACTTTGTGCTCTAGAGTTATAATTACAGTACTGTTCGTATTCATTAAATAACACTTTATGGGATTATAGTTAGTGCTTTTGTTTCTTGACTGCATTGTCAATTTTTTATAATGCAGTTTATGAAGTTATACTTTGTGCTCTATAGTTCTAATAAGAGTGTTTTTCCTATTTGTTCGATAGTGTTTTAAGGTACTAAAAATAGCGCTTTTGTTTCATCACTATTTTTCTTTTTTGCTACAAAGCACTTATGGGATTATAGTTTGTGCTCTTTAGTTCTAATAACAGTGCTTTTCCTATTTGTTAGATAGTGTTTTAAGGTACTAGAAATAGCATTTTTTTTTTTCATCAATGTTTTTCCTTTTTATTGCAAAGCTCCTTATGAGATTATATTTTGTGTTTTAGAGTAATAATTAAATTTTTTTTTGTATATGTTACATAGTGCTTTAAGGGATTACAGTTAGTGCATTTGTTTCTTGACTGCCTTTTCAATTTATTATAAAGCACTTTATGGGATTATACTTTGTGCTCTGTAGTTCAAATAACATTGCTTTTCCTATTTGTTGGATAGTGTGTTAAGGTACTAAAAATAGCGCTTTTGTTTCATCAATGTTTTACTTTTTTATTGCAAAGCCCTTTATGAGATGATACTTTGTGCTCAAGAGTTATAATTATAGTGCCTTTCGTATTCATTACATAACACTTTATGAGATTACAATTACTACATTCATTTCTTGACTTCCTTGTAAATTTATTATAATGTACTTTATTAATTTATAATTTGTGTTCTATAGTTCTAATAACAGTGCTTTTCCAATTTGTTAGATAGTGTTTTAAGGTACTTAAAATAGCGCATTCGTTTCATCAAAGTTTTTCATTTTTATTAGAAAGCATTTTATGGGATTATACTTTGTGTTCTTTAGTTCTAATAACAGTGGTTTTCCTATTTGTTAGATAATGTTTTAAGGTACTTAAAATAACGCTTTTGTTTCATCAATGTTTTTCCTTTTTAGTTCAAAGCACTTTATGAGATTATACATTGTGCTTTAGAGTAATAATTACAGTTTATTTGTATATGTTACATAGTGCTTTAAGGGATTATAGTTAGTGCATTTGTTTCTTGACTGCCTTTTCAATTTATTATAAAGCACTTTATGGGATTATACTTTGTGCTCTATAGTTCCAATAACATTGCTTTTCCTACTTGTTGGATATTGTGTTAAGGTACTAAAAATAGCTTTTTGTTTCGTCAATGTTTTTCTTTTTTATTACAAAGCCCATTATGAGATTATAATTTGTGCTCAAAAGATATAATTACAGTGCCTTTCGCATTCATTACATAACACTTTATGAGATTACAGTGATTTTCTTATTTGCTAGATAGTGATTTAAGGTACTAAAAACAGCGCTTTTGTTTCATCAATGTTTTTCGTTTTTATTACAAAGCACTTTATGGGATTATACTTTGTGTTCTTTAGTTCCAACAACAGTACTTTATGAAATTATACTTTGTCCTCTATAGTTCTAATAAGAGTGCTTTTCTTATTTGTTAGATAGTGTTTTAAGGTACTAAAAGTAGCGCTTTTGTGTCATCAATGTTTTTCATTTTTGTTACAAAGCACTTTATGGGATTATACTTTATGTTCTTTAGTTCCAATAACAGTGCTTTTCCTATTTGTTAGATAGTGTTTTAAGGTACTAGAAATAGCATTTTTTTTTTCATCAATGTTTTTCCTTTTTATTGCAAAGCTCCTTATGAGATTATATTTTGTGTTTTAGAGTAATAATTAATTTTTTTTTTTTGTATATGTTACATAGTGCTTTAAGGGATTACAGTTAGTGCATTTGTTTCTTGACTGCCTTTTCAATTTATTATAAAGCACTTTATGGGATTATACTTTGTGGTCTATAGTTCTAATAACAGTGTTTTTCGTATTTGTTAGATAGTGTTTTAAGGTACTAAAAATAGAGTTTTTGTTTCACCAATGTTTTTGCTTTTTATTTCGTAGCAGTTTATGTGATTATACTTTGTCTTCTAGAGTTATAATTACAGTGCTTTTCGTATTGATCACATAATACTTAATGGGATTACAGTTAGTGCATTTGTTTCTTGACTGCCTTGTCATTTTATTATAATGCACTTTATGAAATTATACTTTGTCCTCTATAGTTCTAATAACAGTGCTTTTCCTATTTGTTGGATAGTGTTTTAAGGTACTAAAAATAGCGCTTTTGTTTCATCAATGTTTTTTTTTAATATTACAAAGCCCTTTATGAGATGATTATTTGTGCTAAAGAGTTATAATTACAGTGCCTTTTTCATTCATTACATAACACTTTATGAGACTATAGTTAGTGCATTCATTTCTTGACTGCGTTGTCAATTTATTATATTGCACTTTATGAAATTATACTTTGTGCTCTTTAGTTCTAGTAACAATGCTTTTTTTGTTTGTTAGATAGTGTTTTAAGGTACTAAAAATAGCGCTTTTGTTTTATCAATGTTTTTAATTTTTATTACAAAGCACTTTATGGGATTATACTTTATGTTCTTGAGTGGTAATAACAGTGCTTTTCCTATTTTTTAGATAGTATTTTAAGATACTAGAAATAACTCTTTTGTTTCATCAATGTTTTTCTTTTTTATTACAAAGGACTTTGTGAGATTATACTTTATACTTTAGAGTTATAATTACATTGGTTTCGTATATGTTACATAGCACTTAATGAGATTACAGTTAGTGCATTTGTTTCTTGATTGCCTTTTCAATTTATTATAAAGCACTTTATGGGATTATACTTTGTGCTCTATAGGTCAAATAACATTGCTTTTCCTATTTGTTGGATAGTGTGTTAAGGTACTAAAAATAGCGCTTTTGTTTCATCAATGTTTTACTTTTTTATTGCAAAGCCCTTTATGAGATGATACTTTGTGCTCAAGAGTTATAATTATAGTGCCTTTCGTATTCATTACATAACAGTTTATTAGATTACAGATACTACATTCATTTCTTGACTTCCTTGTCAATTTATTATAATGTACTTTATTAATTTATAATTTGTGCTCTATAGTTCTAATAACAGTGCTTTTCCAATTTGTTAGATAGTGTTTTAAGGTACTTAAAATAGCGCATTCGTTTCATCAAAGTTTTTCATTTTTATTAGAAAGCATTTTATGGGTTATACTTTTGTGTTCTTTAGTTATAATAACAGTGCTTTTCCTATTTGTTGGATAATGTTTTAAGGTACTTAAAATAACGCTATTGTTTCATCAATGTTTTTCCTTTTTATTGCAAAGCACTTTATGAGATTATACATTGTGCTTTAGAGTAATAATTACAGTTTTTTTGTATATGTTACATAGTGCTTTAAGGGATTCCAATTAGTGCATTTGTTTCTTGACTGCCTTTTCAATTTATTGTAAAGCACATTATGGGATTATACTTTGTGTTCTATAGTTCTAGCAACAGTGTTTTTCCTCTTTTTTAGATAGTGTTTTAATGTACTAAAAATAGCGTTTTTGTTTCACCAATGTTTTTCTTTTTTATTACCTAGCACTTTATGAGATTATACTTTGTGCTCTAGTGCTATAATTACAGTGCTTTCGTATTCATTACATAACACTTTATGGGATTACAGTTAGTGCATTTGTTTCTTGACTGCCATGTCAATTTATTATAATGCAGTTTATTAAATTATACTTTGTGCTATATAGTTCTAATAACAGTGTTTTTCCTATTTGTTAGAGAGTGTTTTAACGTGCTAATAATAGCGCTTTTGTTTCATCAATGTTTTCCATTTTTATTACAAAGCACTTTATGGGATTATACTTTGTGTTATTCAGTTCTAATAGTAGTGCTTTCCCTATTTGTTAGATAGTGTTTTATGGTACTAAAAATAGCGCTTTTGTTTCACCAATGTTTTTCTTTATTATTGCAAAGCACTTTATGAGATTGTATTTTGTTCTTTAGAGTAATAATTAAAGTGTTTTTTGTATATGTTACATAGTGCTTTAACGGATTACAGTTAGTGCATTTGTTTCATGACTGCCTTTTCAATTTATTATAAAGCACTTTATGGAATTATACTTTGTCCTTTTTAATTCTAAAAACAACGAATTACCCATTTGTTAGATAGTGTTTTAAGGTAGTAAAAATAGCGCTTTTGTTTCATGAGTGTTTTTCATTTTTATGACAAAGCACTTTATGCGATTATACTTTGTGCTTTAGAGTTATAATTAAAGTGTTTTTCGTATATGCTACATAATGCTTTAAGGGATCACAGTTTGTGCATTTGTTTCTTCACTCCCTTTTCAATTTATTATAAAGCACTTTATGGGATTATACTTTGTGTTCTATAGTCCTAATAACAGTGCTTTTCCTATTTGTTAGATAGTGTTTTAAGGTACTAAAAATAGCGCTTTTGTTTCATCAATATTTATTATTTTTATTACAAAGCACTTTATGGGATTATATTTTGTGTACGTTAGTTCTAATAAAAGTGCTTTCCTATTTGTTAGATAGTGTTTTAATGTACTAAAAATAGCGCCTTTGTTTCATCAATGTCTTTCATTTTTATTACAAAGCACTTTATGGGATTATACTTGCGTTCTTTTGTTCTAATAACAGTGCTTTTTCCTATTTGTTAGATAGTGTTTTAAGGTACTAAAAATAGCATTTTTGTTTCATCAATCTTTTTCTTTTTTATTACAAAGCCCTTTATGAGATGATAATTTGTGCTCAGAAGTTATAATTACATGATTTTTGCATTCATTACATAACACTTTAAGAGATTACAGTTACTGCATTCATTTATTGACTGCCTTGTCAATTTATTATAATGCATTTTATGAAATTATACTTTGTGCTCTATAGTTCTAATAACAGTGCTTTTCCTATTTCTTAGATAGTGTTTTAAGGTACTAAAAACAGCGCTTTTGTTTCATCAATGTAATTCATTTTTATTACAAAGCACTTTATGGGATTATACTTTGTGTTCTTTAGTTCTAATAACAGTGTTTTTCCTATTTGTTAGATAGTGCTTTAAGGTACTAAAAATAGCATTTTTGTTTAATCAATGTTTTTCTTTCTTATTACAAAGGACTTTGTGAGATTATACTTTATACTTTAGAGTTATAATTACAGTGCTTTTCGTATATGTTACATAGCACTTATCTAGATTATTGTTAGTGCATTTGTTTCTTTATTGCCTTTTCAATTTATTATAATCCACTATATGGTATTATAGTTTGTGCTCTATAGTTCAAATAACATTGCTTTTCCAATTTGTTGGATAGTGTGTTAAGGTACTAAAAATAGCCCTTTTGTTTTGTAAATGTTTTTCTTTTTTGTTACAAAGCCCTTTATGAGATGATACTTTGTGCTCAAGAGTTATAATTACAGTGCTTTTCAAATTCATTACGTAACACTTTATGATACTACAGTTAGTGCATTCATTTCTTGACTTCCTTGTCAATTTATTATAATGCACTTTATGAAATTATACTTTGTGCTCTATAGTTCTAATAACAGTGCTTTTCCTGTTTGTTAGATAGTGTTTTAAGGTACTAAAGATAGTGCTTATGTTTCATCAAAGTTTTTCATTTTTATTACAAAGCACTTTATGAGATTATACTTTGTGTTCTTTATTTCTAATAACAATGCTTTTTCGATATGTTAGATAGTGTTTTAAGGTAATAAAAATAGCGCTTTTATTCCATCAATGTTTTTCTTTTTTATTACAAAGACCTGTATGAGAAAATAATTTATGCTCAAGAGTTATAATTACATGCTTTTAGCATTCATTACATAACACTTTATGAGATTTCTGTTAGTTCATTCATTTCTTGACTGCCTTGTCAATTTACTATAATGCACTTTATGAAATTATACTTTGTCCTCTATAGTTCTAACAACAGTGCTTTTCCTATTTCTTAGATAGTGTTTTAAGTTACTAAAAATAGCGGTTTTGCTTCATCAATGTAATTCATTTTTATTACAAAGGACTTTGTGACATTATACATTATGCTTTAGAGTTATAATTACAGTGCTTTTCGTATATGTTACATAGCACTTAACTAGATTACAGTTAGTGCATTTGTTTCTTAATTGCCTTTTCAATTTATTATAAAGCACTTTATGGAATTATACTTTGTGCTCTATAGTTCAAATAACATTGCTTTTCCTATTTGTTGGATAGTGTGATAAGGTACTAAATATAGCCCTTTTGTTTTGTCAATGTTTTTCTTTTTTGTTACAAAGCCCTTTATGAGATGATACTTTGTGCTCAAGAGTTATAATTACAGTGCTTTTCGCATTCATTACATAACACTTTATGACATTACAGTTAGTGCATTCATTTCTTCACTGCCTTGTGAGTTTATTATAATGCACTTTATGAAATTATACTTTGTGCTCTATAGTTGTAATATCAGTGCTTTTCCTATTTGTTAGATAGTGTTTTAAGGTACTAAAAATAGCGCTTTTGTTTCATCAATGTTTTTCTTTTTTATTACATAGCCCTTTATGAGATGATAATTTGTTCTCAAGAGTTATAATTACATGCTTTTTGCATTCATTACATAACACTTTATGAGATTACTGTTAGTGCATTTGTTTCTTGACTGCCTTCTCAATTTACTATAATGCTCTCTATGAAATTATACATTGTTCTCTATAGTTCTAACAACAGTGCTTTTCCTATTTCTTAGATAGTGTTTTAAGGTACTAAAATAGCGCTTTTGTTTCATCAATGTAATTCATTTTTATTACAAAGAACTTTATGGGATTGTAATAACAATGCTAATAACAGTGCTTTTCCTATTTGTTAGATAGTGTTTTAAGGTACTAAAAATAGCGTTTTTGTTTCATCAATGTTTTTCTTTTTTATTACAAAGGACTTAGTGATATTATACTTTATGCTTTAGAGTTATAATTACAGTGCTTTTCGTATATAGTACATAGCACTTAATTAGATTACAGTTAGTGCATTTGTTTCTTGATTGCCTTTTCAATTTATTATAAAGCAATTTATGGGATTATACTTTGTGCTCTGTAGTTCAAATAACATTGCTTTTCCTATTTGTTGGATAGTGTGTTAAGGTACGAAAAATAGCGTTTTTTTGTCAATGTTTTTCTTTTTTGTTACAATGCCCTTTATGAGATGATACTTTGTGCTCAAGAGTTATAATTACAGTGCTTTTCGTATTCATTACGTAACACTTTATGACACTACAGTTAGTGCATTCATTTCTTGACTTCCTTATTAATTTATTATAATGCACTATATGAAATTATACTTTATGCTCTATAGTTCTAACAACAGTGTTTTTCCTATGTGTTAGATAGTGTTTTAAGGTACTAAAAATAGCGCTTTTGTTTCATAAATGATTTTCCTTTTTATTGCAAAGCACTTTATGAGATTATACTTTGTGCTTTAGAGTAATAATTAAAGTGTTTTTTGTATATGTTACATAGCGCTTTAAGGGATTACAGTTAGTGCATTTTTTCCTTGACTGCCTTTTCAATTTATTAAACGCACTACATGGGATTATACTTTTTGGTCTATAGTTCTAATAACAACGTTTTTCCTATTCGTTAGATAGTGTTTTTTGGTACTAAAAATAGCGTTTTTGTTTCACCAATGTTTTTCTTTTTTATTACCTAGTAGTTTATGAGATTATACTTTGTGCTCTAGAGTTATAATTACAGTGCTTTTCGTATTCATTACATAACACTTTATGGAATTACAGTTAGTGCATTTGTTTCTTGTTTGCTTTGTCAATTTATAATAATGCAGTTTATGAAATTATACTTTGTGCTCTATAGTTCTAATAACAGTGCTTTTCCTATTTGTTAGATAGTGTTTTATGGTGCTAATAATAGCGCTTTTGTTTTATCAATGTTTTCCATTTTTATTACAAAGCACTTTATGGGATTATACTTTGTGTTATTCAGTTCTAATAGCAGTGCTTTTCCTATTTGTTAGATAGTGTATTATGGTACTAAAAATACCACTTTTGTTTCACCAATGTTTTTTTTTATTATTGCAAAGCACTTTATGAGATTATACTTTGTTCTTTAGAGTAATAATTAAAGTGTTTTTTGTATATGTTACATATTGCTTTAACGGATTACAATTAGTGCATTTGTTTCTTGACTGCCTTTTCAATTTATTATAAAGCACTTTATGGGATTATACTTTGTCCTCTTTAATTCTAATAACAACGAATTACTCATTTGTTAGATAGTGTTTTAAGGTAGTAAAAATAGCGCTTTTGTTTCATGAGTGTTTTTCATTTTTATGACAAAACACTTTATGCGATTATACTTTGTGCTTTAGAGTTATAATTAATGTGTTTTTCGTATATGCTACATAATGCTTTAAGGGATCACAGTTAGTGCATTCGTTTCTTCACTCCCTTTTCAATTTATTATAAAGCACTTTATGAGATTATACTTTGTGTTCTATAGTCCTCATAACAGTGCTTTTCCTATTTGTTAGATAGTGTTTTAAGGTACTAAAAATAGCACTTTTGTTTCATCAATCTTTTTCTTTTTTATTACAAAGCCCTTTATGAGATGATAATTTGTGCTGAAGAGTTATAATTACATGCTTTTTGCATTGATTACATAACACTTTATGAGATTACAGTTACTGCATTCATTTCTTGACTGCCTTGTCAATTTATTATAATGCATTTTATTAAATTATACTTTGTGCTCTATAGTTCTAATAACAGTGTTTTTCCTATTTTTTAGATAGTATTTTAAGGTACTAAAAATAGTTCTTTTGTTTCATCAATGTTTTTCATTTTTATTACAAAGCACTTTATGGGATTATACTTTCTCTTCTTTAGTTCTAATAACAGTGCTTTTCCTATTTGTTACATAGTGTTATATGATACTAAAAATAGCGCTTTTGTTTCATCAATATTAATCTTTTTTTATAAACAAAGGACTTTGTGAGATTATACTTTATGCTTTAGAGTTATAATTACAGTGCTTTACGTATATGTTACATAGCACTTAATGAGATATTAGTGCATTTGTTTCCTGATTGCCTTTTCAATTTATTACAGACCACTTTATGGGAGTATACTTCGTGCTCTATAGTGATAATTACAGTGCTTTTCGTATTCATTACATAAGACATTATGGGATTACAGTTAGTGCATTTGTTTCTTGACTGCCTTGTCAATTTATTATAATGCATTTTATGAAATTATACTTTGTACTATGTAGTTCTAATAATAGTGCTTTTCCTATATGTTAGATAGTGTTTTAAGGGACTAAAAATAGCGCTTTTTTTTCATCAATGTTTTTCTTTTTTATTGAAAATCACTTTATGAGTTTATACTTTGTACTTTAGAGTAATAATTAAAGTGTTTTTTTGTATATGTTACATAGTGCTTTAAGGGATTACCGTTAGTGCATTTGTTTCGTTACTGCCTTTTCAATTTATTATAAAGCACTTTGTGGGATTATACTTTGCGGTCTATAATTCTAATAACAGTGTTCTTCCTATTGGTTAAATAGTGTTTTAAGGTACTAAAAATAGCGTTTTTTTTCACCAATGTTTTTCCTTTTTATTTCCTAGCAGTTTATGAGATTATTCTTTGTGCTCTAGAGTTATAATTATAGTGGTTTTCATATTCATTACATAAGAATCTATGGGATTACAGTTAGTCCATTTGTTTCTTGACTGCCTTGTCAATTTATTATAATGCAGTTTATGAAATTATACTTTGTACGCTATAGTTCTAATAAAAGTGGTTTCCTATTTGTTAGATAGTGTTTTAAGGTACTAAAAATAGCGCTTTTGTTCCATCAATGTTTTTCTTTTTTATTACAAAGACCTTTATGAGATGATAATTTGTGCTCAAGAGTTATAATTACAAGCTTTTCGCATTCATTACATAACACTTTATGACATTACTGTTAGTTCATTCATTTCTTGATTGCCTTGTCAATTTATTATAAACAACTTTATGGGATTAAACTTTGTCCTCTTTAATTCTAATAACAACGAATTGCCCATTTGTTAGATAGTGTTTTAAGGTAGTAAAAATAGCGCTTTTGTTTCATGAGTGTTTTTCATTTTTATGACAAAACACTTTATGCGATTATACTTTGTGCTTTAGAGTTATAATTAAAGTTTTTTTCGTATATGCTACATAATGCTTTAAGGGATCACAGTTAGTGCATTTGTTTTTTCACTCCCTTTTCAATTTATTATAAAGCACTTTATGAGATTATACTTTGTGGTCTATAGTCCTAATAACAGTGCTTTTCCTATTTGTTAGATAGTGCTTTTAGGTACTAAAAATAGCGCTTTTGTTTCATCAATGTTTTTCATTTTTATTACAAAGCACTTTATGGGATTATACTTTGTGCTCTATAGTTCTAATAACAGTGCTTTTCCTATTTGTTAGATAGTGTTTTAAGGTACTAAAAATAGCGCTTTTGTTCCATCAATTTTTTTCTTTTTTATTACAAAGCCCTTTACGAGATGATAATTTGTGCTCAAGAGTTATAATTACATGTTTTTCGCATTCATTACATAACACTTTATGAGATTACTGTTAGTTCATTCATTTCGTGATTGCCTTGTCAATTTACTATAATGCAATTTATGAAATTATACTTTGTCCTCTATAGTTCTAACAACAGTGTTTTTGCTATTTCTTAGATAGTGTTTTAAGGAACTAAAAACAGCGCTTTTGTTTCATCAATGTAATTCATTTTTATTACAAAGCACTTTATGGGATTATACTTTGTGTTGTTTATTTCTAATAACAGTGCTTTTCCTATTTGTTAGATAGTGTTTTAAGGTACTAAAAATAGCGTTATTGTTTCATCAATGTTTTTCTTTTTTATTACAAAGGACTTTCTGAGATTATACTTTATACTTTAGAGTTATAATTATTGTGCTTTTCGTATATGTTACATAGCACTTATCTAGATTATAGTTAGTGCATTTGTTTCTTGATTGCCTTTTCAATTTATTATAATGCACTTTATGGTATTATAGTTTGTGCTCTATAGTTCAAATAACATTGCTTTTCCAATTTGTTGGATAGTGTGTTAAGGTACTAAAAATAGCCCTTTTGTTTTGTCAATGTTTTTCTTTTTTGTTACAAAGCCCTTTATGAGATGATACTTTGTGCTCAAGAGTTATAATTATAGTGCTTTTTGAATTCATTACGTAACAGCATTCATTTCTTGACTTCCTTGTCAATTTATTATAATGCACTTTATGAAATTATACTTTGTGCTCTATAGTTCTAATAAAAGTGCTTTTCCTATTTGTTAGATAGTGTTTTAAGGTACTAAAGATAGTGCTTATGTTTCATCAAAGTTTTTCATTTTTATTACAAAGCACTTTGTGGGATTATAGTTTGTGCTCTATAGTTCTAATAACAATGCTTTTCCTATTTGTTAGATAATGTTTTAAGGTAATAAAAATAGCGCTTTTGTTCCATCAATGTTTTTCTTTTTTGTTACAAAGCCCTTTATGAGATGATAATTTGTGCTCAAGAGTTATAATTACATGCTTTTCGCATTCATTACATAACACTTTATGAGATTACTGTTAGTTCATTCATTTTGTGATTGCCTTGTCAATTTACTATAATGCAATTTATGAAATTATACTTTGTCCTCTATAGTTCTAACAACAGTGTTTTTGCTATTTCTTAGATAGTGTTTTAAGGTACTAAAAACAGCGCTTTTGTTTCATCAATGTAATTCATTTTTATTACAAAGCACTTTATGGGATTATACTTTGTGTTGTTTATTTCTAATAACAGTGCTTTTCCTATTTGTTAGATAGTGTTTTAAGGTACTAAAAATAGCGTTATTGTTTCATCAATGTTTTTCTTTTTTATTACAAAGGACTTTCTGAGATTATACTTTATACTTTAGAGTTATAATTACTGTGCTTTTCGTATATGTTACATAGCACTTATCTAGATTATAGTTAGTGTATTTGTTTCTTGATTGCCTTTTCAATTTATTATAATGCACTTTATGGTATTATAGTTTGTGCTCTATAGTTCAAATAACATTGCTTTTCCAATTTGTTGGATAGTGGGTTAAGGTACTAAAAATACCCTTTTGTTTTGTCAATGTTTTTCTTTTTTGTTACAAAGCCCTTTATGAGATGATACTTTGTTCTCAAGAGTTATAATTACAGTGCTTTTCGAATTCATTACGTAACAGCATTCATTTCTTGACTGCCTTGTCAATTTACTATAATGTACTTTATGAAATTATACTTTGTCCTCTATAGTTCTAACAACAGTGCTTTTCCTATTTCTTAGATAGTGTTTTTAGGTACTAAAAATAGCACTTTTGTTTCATCAATGTAATTCATTTTTATTACAAAGCACTTTATGGGATTATACTTTGTGTTGTTTAGTTCTAATAACAGTGGTTTTCCTATTTGTTAGATAGTGTTTTAAGGTCCTAAAAATAGCGTTTTTTTTTTCATGAATGTTTTTCTTTTTTGTTACGAAGCCCTTTATGAGATGATAATTTGTGCTCAAGAGTTATTATTACATGCTTTTCGCATTCATTACATAACACTTTATGAGATTATTGTAAGTGCATTCATTTCTTGACTGCCTTGTCAATTTACTATAATGTACTTTATGAAATTATACTTTGTCCTCTATAGTTCTAACAACAGTGCTTTTCCTATTTCTTAGATAGTGTTTTTAGGTACTAAAAATAGCACTTTTGTTTCATCAATGTAATTCATTTTTATTACAAAGCACTTTATGGGATTATACTTTGTGTTGTTTAGTTCTAATAACAGTGGTTTTCCTATTTGTTAGATAGTGTTTTAAGGTCCTAAAAATAGCGCTTTTTTTTCATCAATGTTTTTCTTTTTTGTTACGAAGCCCTTTATGAGATGATAATTTGTGCTCAAGAGTTATTATTACATGCTTTTCGCATTCATTACATAACACTTTATGAGATTACAGTTAGTGCCTTCATTTCTTGACTTCCTTGTCAATTTATTATAATGCACTTTATGAAATTATACTTTGTGCTCTATAGTTCTAATAACAGTGCTTTTCCTATTTGTTAGATAGTGTTTTAAGGTACTAAAGATAGTGCTTATGTTTCATCAAAGCTTTTCATTTTTATTACAAAGCACTTTATGAGATTATACTTTGTGTTCTTTATTTCTAATAACAGTGGTTTTCCTATTTGTTAGATAGTGTTTTAAGGTCCTAAAAATAACGCTTTTGTTTCATCAATGTTTTTCTTTTTTGTTACGAAGCCCTTTATGAGATGATAATTTGTACTCAAGAGTTATTATTACATGCTTTTCGCATTCATTACATAACACTTTATAAGATTACAGTTAGTGCATTCATTTCTTGACTTCCTTGTCAATTTATTATAATGTATTTTATGAAATTATACTTTGTGCTCTATAGTTCTAATAACAGTGTTTTTCCTCTTTGTTAGATTCTGTTTTAAGGTCCTAAAAATAGCGTTTTTGTTTAATCAATGTTTTTCATTTTTATTACAAAGCACTTTATGGGATTATAATTTGTGCTCTATAGTTCTAATAACAGTGCTTTTCCTATTTGTTAGATAGTGTTTTAAGGTACTAAAAATAGCGCTTTTGTTCCATCAATGTTTTTCTTTTTTATTACAAAGCCCTTTATGAGATGATAATTTGTGCTCAAGAGTTATAATTACACGCTTTTCGCATTCATTACATAACACTTTATGAGATTTCTATTAGTTCATTCATTTCTTGACTGCCTTGTCAATTTACTATAATGCACTTTATGAAATTACACTTTGTCCTCTATAGTTCTAACAACAGTGCTTTTCCTATTTCTTAGATAGTGTTTTAAGGTACTAAAAATAGCGTTTTTGATTCATCAATGTAATTCATTTTTATTACAAAGGACTTTTTGAGATTATACTTTATGCTTTAGAGTTATAATTACAGTGATTTTCGTATATGTTACATAGCACTTAACTAGATTACAGTTAGTGCATTTGTTTCTTGATTGCCTTTTCAATTTATTATAAAGTACTTTATGGAATTATACTTTGTGCTCTATAGTTCAAATGACATTGCTTTTCCTATTTGTTGGATAGTGTGATAAGGTACTAAAAATAGCGCTTTTGTTTTGTCAATGTTTTTCTTTTTTGTTACAAAGCCCTTTCTGAGATGATACTTTGTGCTCAAGAGGTATAATTACAGTGCTTTTCGCATTCATTACGTAATACTTTATGACATTACAGTTAGTGCATTCATTTCTTCACTGCCTTGTGAATTTATTATAATGCACTTTATGAAATTATAGTTATACTTTGTGCTCTATAGATCTAATAACAGTGTTTTTTCTATTTGTTAGATAGTGTTTTAAGATACTAAAAATAGCGCTTTTGTTTCATGAATGTTTTTCTTTTTTATTACAAAGCCCTTTATGAGATGATAATTTGTTCTCAAGAGTTATAATTACATGCATTTCGCATTCATTACATAACACTTTATGAGATTACTGTTAGTGCATTTGTTTCTTGACTGCGTTCTCAATTTACTATAATGCACTTTATGAAATTATACTTTGTCCTCTATTGTTCAAACAACAGTGCTTTTCCTATTTCTTAGATAGTGTTTTAAGGTACTAAAAATAGCGCTTTTGTTTCATCAATGTAATTCATTTTTATTACAAAGCACTTTATTGGATTATACTTTGTGTTCTTTAGTGCTTTTCCTATTTGTTAGATAGTGTTTTAAGGTACTAAAAATAGCGTTTTTGTTTCATCAATGTTGTTCTTTTTTATTACAAAGGACCTAGTGATAATATACTTTATGCTTTAGAGTCATAATTACAGTGCTTTTCGTATATGTAACATAGCACTTACTTAGATTAGAGTTAGTGCATTTGTTTCTTGATTGCCTTCTCAATTAATTATAAACCACTTTATGGGATTATACTTTGTGCTCTGTAGTTCAAATAACATTGCTTTTCCTATTTGTTGGATAGTGTGTCAAGGTACTAAAAATAGCATTTTTTTTGTCAATGTTTTTCTTTTTTGTTACAAAGCCCTTTATGAGATGATACTTTGTGCTCAAGAGTTATAATTACAGTGCTTTTCGCATTCATTACGTAACACTTTATGACACAACAGTTAGTGCATTCATTTCTTGACTTCCTTGTCAATTTATTATAATGCACTCTATGAAATTATACTTTATGCTCTATAGTTCTAACAACAGTGTTTTTCCTATGTGTTAGATAGTGTTTTAAGGTACTAAAAATAGCGCTTTTGTTTAATAAAAGATTTTCGTTTTTATTGCAAAGCACTTTATGAGATTATACTTTATGCTTTAGAGTAATAATTAAATTGTTTTTTGTATATGTTACATAGTGCTTTAAGGGATTACAGTTAGTGCATTTTTTCCTTGACTGCCTTTTCAATTTATTAAAAGCACTATTTGGGATTAAACTTTTTGGTCTATAGTTCTAATAACAATGTTTTTCCTATTCGTTAGATAGTGTTTTTAGGTACTAAAAATAGCGTTTTTGTTTCACCAATTTTTTCTATTTTATTACCTAGTAGTTTATGAGATTATACTTTGTGCTCTAGAGTTATAATTACAGTGCTTTTCGTATTCATTTCATAACACTTTATGGAATTACAGTTAGTGCATTCGTTTCTTGTTTGCCTTATCAATTTATAATAATGCAGTTTATGAAATTATACTTTGTGCTTTATAGTTCAAATAACAGTCTTTTCCTACTTGTTAGATAGTGTTTTAAGGTACTAAAAATAGCGTTTTTGTTTCATCAATGTTTTTCTTTTTTATTACAAAGCCCTTTATGAGATGAAAATTTGTTCTCAAGAGTTATAATTACTTGCTTTTCGCATTCATTACATAACACTTTATGAGATTACTATTAGTGCATTCATTTCTTGACTGCCTTGTCAATTTACTATAATGCAATTTATGAAATTATACTTTGTCCTCTATAGTTCTAACAACAGTGCTTTTCCTATTTCTTAGATAGTGTTTTAAGGTACTAAAAATAGCGCTTTTGTTTCATCAATGTAATTCATTTTTATTACACCGCACTTTATGAAATTATACTTTGTGCTCTATAGTTCTAATAACAGTGCTTTTCCTATTTGTTATATAGTGTTTTAAGGTACTAAAAATAGCGATTTTGTTCCATGAATGTTTTTCTTTTTTATTACATAGCCCTTTATGAGATGATAATTTGTGCTCAAGAGTTAGAATTACATACTTTTCGCATTCATTACATAACACTTTATGAGATTTCTGTTAGTTCATTCATTTCTTGACTGCCTTGTCAATTTACTATAATGCACTTTATGAAATTATACTTTGTCCTCTATAGTTCTAACAACAGTGCTTTTCCTATTTCTTAGATAGAGTTTTAAGGTAGTAAAAATAGCGCTTTTGTTTCATCAATGTAATTCATTTTTATTACACAGCACTTTATGTGATTATACTTTGTGTTCTTTAGTTCTAATAACAGTGCTTTTCCTATTTGTTAGATAGTGTTTTAAGGTCCTAAAAATAGCGATTTTGTTTCGTCAATGTTTTTCTTTTTATTTACCAAGCCCTTTATGAGGTGATAATTTGTGCTCAAGAGTTATAATTACATGCTTTTCGCATTCAATACATAACACTTTATGAGATTACTGTTAGTGCATTCATTTCTTGACTACCTTGTCAATTTACTATAATGCTTTTTATGATATTATACTTTGTCCTCTGTAGTTCTTACAACACTCCTATTTCTTAGATAGTGTTTTTAGGTACTAAAAATAGCGTTTTTGTTTCATCATTGTAATTCATTTTTATTACAAAGCACTTTAGGGGATTATACTTTGTGGTCTATAGTTCTAATAACAGTGCTTTTCGCATTTGTTAGATACTGTTTTAAGGTACTAAAAATAGCGTTTTTGTTTCATCAATGTTTTTCTTTTTTATTACAAAGGACTTTGTGACATTATACTTTATGTTTTAGAGTTATAATTACAGTGCTTTTCGTATATTTTACATAGCACGTAACTAGAATACAGTTAGTGTATTTGTTTCTTGATTGCCTTCTCAATTTATTATAAAGCACTTTATGGGATTATACTTTGTGCTCTGTAGTTCAAATAACAATTCTTTGCCTATTTTTGGATAGTGTGTTAAGGTACTAAAAATAGCGGTTTTGTTTTATCAATATTTTTCTTTTTTGTTACAAAGCCCTTTATGAGATGATAATTTGTGGTCAAGAGTTATAATTACAGTGCTTTTCGCATTCATTACATAACACTTTATGAGATTACAGTTAGTGCATTAATTTCTTTACTGCCTTGTAAATTTACTATAATGCACTTTACGAAATTATACTTTGTGCTCTATAGTTCTAATAACAGTGCTTTTCCTATTTGTTAGATAGTTTTTTAAGGTACTAAAAATAGCGCTTTTGTTTCATCAATGTTTTTTTTTTTTTTTAACTACGAAGCCCTTTATGAGATGATAATTTGTGCTCAAAACTAATAATTACATGTTTTTCGCATTCATTACATAACACTTTATGAGATTACTGATAGTGCATTAATTTCTTGACTGCGTTGTCAATTTACTATAATGCACTTTATGAAACTATACTTTGTCATCTGTAGTTCTAAAAACAGTGTTTTTCCTACTTGGTAGATAGTGTTTTAAGGTACTAAAAATAGCCCTTTTGTTTCACCAATGTTTATCATTTTTATTACAAAGCACTTTTTGGGATTATACTTTGTGTTCTTTAGTTCTAATAACAGTGCTTTTCCTATTTGTTAGATAGTGTTTTAAGGTCCTAAAAATAGCGCTTTTGTTTCATCAATGTTTTTCTTTTTTATTACAAAGGACTTTGTGAGATTATACTTTATGCTTTAGAGTTATAATTACAGTGTTTTTCGTATATGTTACATAGCACTTAACTAGATTACAGTTAGTGCATTTGTTTCTTGATTGCCTTTTCAATTTATTATAAAGCACTTTATGGGATTATACTTTGTGCTGTATAGTTCAAACAACATTGCTTTTCCTATTTGTTGGATAGTGTGATAAGGTACTAGAAATAGTGCTTTTGTTTTGTGAATGCTTTTCTTTTTTGTTTCAAAGCCCTTTCTGAGATGATACTTTGTGCTCAAGAGTTATAATTACAATGGTTTTCGCATTCATTACGTAACACTTTATGACACTGCAGTTAGTGCATTAATTTCTTGACTGCCTTGTCAATTTATTATAATACACTTTATGAAATTATACTTTGTGCTCGGTAGTTCTAATAACAGTATTTTTGCTATTTGTTAGATACTTTTTAAGGTACTAAAAATAGCGCTTTTGTTTTGTCAATGTTTTTCTTTTTTGTTACAAAGCCCTTTATGAGATGATAATTTCTGCTCAAGAGTTATAATTACATGCTTTTCGCATTGATTACATAACACTTTATGAGATTACTGGTAGTGCATTATTTTCTTGACTGCCATGTCAATTTACTATAATGCACTTTATGAAATTATACTTTGTCCATTATAGTTCTAACAACAGTGCTTTTCCTACTTGTTAGATAGTGTTTTAAGGCACTAAAAATAGCCCTTTTATTTCATCAATGTTTATCATTTTTATTACAAAGCAATTTTTGGGATTATACTTTGTGTTCTTTAGTTCTAATAACAGTGTTTTTCCTATTTGTTAGATAGTGTTTTAAGGTCCTAAAAATAGCGCTTTTGTTTCATTAATGTTTTCTTTTTTATTACAAAGCCATTTATGAGATGATAATTTGTGCTCAAGAGTTATAATTACATGATTTTCGCATTCATTACATGACACTTTATGAGATTACAGTTAGTGCATTCATTTCTTGACTTCCTTGTCAATTTATTATAATGCACTTTATGGGATTATACTATGCGGTCTACAGTTCTAATAACACTGTTTTTCCTATTTGTTAGATAGTGTTTTAAGCTACTAAAAATAGCGTTTTTTTTTTTCACCATTGTTTTTTTTTTTTATTACAAAGCACTTTTTGGGATTATACTTTGTGTTCTTTAGTTCTAATAACAGTGCTTTTCCTATTTGTTAGATAGTGTTTTAAGGTCCTAAAAATAGCGCTTTTGTTTCATCAATGTTTTTCTTTTTTATTACAAAGGACTTTGTGAGATTATACTTTATGCTTTAGAGTTATAATTATAGTGCTTTTCGTATATGTTACATAGCACGTAACTAGATTACAGTTAGTGCATTTGTTTCTTGATTGCCTTTTCAGTTTATTATAAAGCACTTTATGGAATTATACTTTGTGCTCTATAGTTCAAGTAACATTGCTTTTCCTATTTGTTGGATAGTGTGATAAGGTACTAAAAATAACGCTTTTGTTTTGTCAATGTTTTTCTATTTTGTTACAACGCCCATTGTGAGATGATAATTTCTGCTCAAGAGTTATGATTACATGCTTTTCGCCTTCATTACATAACACTTTATGAGATTACTGGTAGTGCATTATTTTCTTGACTGCCATGTCAATTTAATATAATGCACTTTATGAAATTATACTTTGTTCTCAATAGTTCTAACAACAGTGCTTTTCCTACTTGTTAGATAGTGTTTTCAGGCACTAAAAATAGCCTTTTTATTTCAACAATGTTTATCATTTTTATTACAAAGCACTTTTTTGGATTATATTTTGTGTTTTTTAGTTCTAATAACAGTGTTTTTCCTATTTGTTAGATAGTGTTTTAAGGTCCTAAAAATAGCGCTTTTGTTTCATCAATGTTTTTCTTTTTTATTACAAAGCCATTTATGAGATGATAATTTGTGCTCAAGAGTTATAATTACATGCTTTTCGCATTCATTACAAGACACTTTATGAGATTACAGTTAGTGCAATCATTTCTTGACTTCCTTGTCAATTTATTATAATGCACTTTATGGGATTATACTTTGTGGTCTACAGTTCTAATAACTATGTTTTTCCTATTTGTTAGATAGTGTTTTAAGATACAAAAAATATCGTTTTTTTCACCATTGTTTTTCTTTATTATTACAAAGCACTTTTTGGGATTATACTTTGTGCTCTATAGTTCTAATAACAGTGTTTTTGCTATTCGTTAGATACTTTTTTAAGGTACTAAAAATAGCGCTTTTGTTTCAACAATATTTTTCCTTTTTATTACAAAGCCCTTTATGACATGATAATTTCGCTCAAGAGTTAAAATTACATGCTTTTCGCATTCATTACATAACACTTTATGAGATTACTGGTAGTGCATTATTTTCTTGACTGCCATGTCAATTTACTAGAATGCACTTTATGAAATTATACTTTGTCCATTATAGTTCTAACAACAGTGCTTTTCCTACTTGTTAGATAGTGTTTTATAGCCATTTTATTTCATCAATGTTTATCATTTTTATTGCAAAGCACTTTTTTGGATTATACTTTGTGTTCTTTAGTTCTAATAATAGTGTTTTTCCTATTTGTTAGATAGTGTTTTAAGGTCCTAAAAATAGCGCTTTTGTTTCATCAATGTTTTTCTTTTTTATTACAAAGCCATTTATGAGATGATAATTTGTGCTCAAGAGTTATAATTACATGCTTTTCGCATTCATTACAAGACACTTTATGAGATTACAGTTAGTGCAATCATTTCTTGACTTCCTTGTCAATTTATTATAATGCACTTTATGGGATTATACTTTGTGGTCTACAGTTCTAATAACTATGTTTTTCCTATTTGTTAGATAGTGTTTTAAGATACTAAAAATATCGTTTTTTTCACCATTGTTTTTCTTTATTATTACAAAGCACTTTTTGGGATTATACTTTGTGCTCTATAGTTCTAATAACAGTGTTTTTGCTATTCGTTAGATACTTTTTTCAGGTACTAAAAATAGCGCTTTTGTTTCATTAATATTTTTCTTTTTTATTACAAAGCCCTTTGTGAGATGATAATTTCGCTCAAGAGTTAAAATTACATGCTTTTCGCATTCATTACATAACACTTTATGAGATTACTGGTAGTGCATTATTTTCTTAACTGCCATGTCAATTTACTATAATGCACTTTATGAAATTATACTTTGTCCATTATAGTTCTAACAACAGTGCTTTTCCTACTTGTTAGATAGTGTTTTAAGGCACTAAAAATAGCCATTTTATTTCATCAATGTTTATCATTTTTATTGCAAAGCACTTTTTGGGATTATGCTTTGTGTTCTTTAGTTCTAATAACAGTGTTTTTCCTATTTAGTAGATAGTGTTTTAAGGTCCTAAAAGTAGCGCTTTTGTCTCATCTTGTTTTTCTTTTTTATTACAAAGCCATTTATGAGATGACAATTTGTGCTCAAGAGTTATAATTACATGCTTTTCGCATTCATTACAAGACACTTTATGAGATTACAGTTAGTGCAATCATTTCTTGACTTCCTTGTCAATTTATTATAATGCACTTTATGGGATTGTACTTTGTGGTCTATAGTTCTAATAACAGTGTTTTTCCTATTTGTTAGATAGTGTTTTAAGATACTAAAAATAGCGTTTTTTTCACCATTGTTTTTCTTTTTTACTACAAAGCACTTTTTAGGATTATACTTTGTGTTCTTTAGTTCTAATAACAGTGTTTTACCTATTTTTTATATAGTTTTTTATGGTACTCAAAATAGCGCTTTTGTTTCATCAATGTTTTTCTTTTTTATTACAAAGCCATTTATGAGAAGATAATTTCTGCTCAGGAGTTATAATTACATGCTTTTCGCATTAATTACATAACACTTTATGAGATTACTGTTAGTGCATTTATTTCTTGACTGCTTTGTCAATTTACTATAATGCACTTTATGAAATTATACTTTGTCCTCTATAGTTATAACAACAGTGCTTTTCCTACTTGTTAGATAGTGTTTTAAGGTACTAAAAATAGCCCTTTTGTTTAGTCAATGTTTATCATTTTTATTACAAAGCACTTTTTGGGATTATACTTTGTGTTCTTTAGTTCTAATAATAGTGTTTTTCCTATTTGTTAGATAGTGTTTTAAGGTACTAAAAATAGCGTTTTTTTTTTTTTCACCAATGTTTTTCTTTTTTATTACAAAGCACTTTTAGGGATTATACTTTGTTTTCTTTAGTTCTAATAACAGTGTTTTTCCTATTTCTTAGATAGTGTTTTAAGGTACTAAAAATAGCGTTATTGTTTCATCAATGTTTTTCTTTTTTGTTACAAAGGACTTTGTGAGATTATACTTTATGCTTTAGGGTTATAATTACAGTGCTTCTCGTATATGTTTCATAGCACGTAACTAGATTACAGTTAGTGCATTTGTTTCTTGATTGCCTTTTCAATTTATTATAGAGCACTTTATCGAATTAAACTTTGTGCTGTATAGTTCAAATAACATTGCTTTTCCTATTTGTTGGATAGTGTGATAAGGTACTAAAAATAGCGCTTTTGTTTTGTCAATGTTTTTCTTTTTTGTTACAAAGCCCTTTATGAGATGATACTATGTGCTCAAGAGTTATAATTACAGTGCTTTTCGCATTCATTACGTAACACTTTATGACACTACAATTAGTGCATTCATTTCTTGACTGCCTTGTCAATTTATTGTAAAGCACTTTATGAAATTTTACTTTGTGCTCTATAGTTCTAATAACAGTGCATTTCCTATTGGTTAGATAGTTTTCTAAGGTACTAAAAATAGCGCTTTTGTTTCATCAATGTTTTTCTTTTTTATTACAAAGCCTTTTATGAGATGATAATTTGTGCTCAAGAGTTATAATTACATGCTTTTCGTGTTCATTACATAACACTTTATGCGATTACTGTTAGTGCATTAATTTCTTGACTGCCTTGTCAATTTACTATAATGCACTTTATGAAATTATACTTTAAACTCTATAGTTCTAACAACAGTGTTTTTCCTACTTGTTAGATAGTGTTTTAAGGTACTAAAAATAGCGTTTTTGTTTCATCAATATTTAACATTTTTATTACAAAGCACTTTATGAGATTATACTTTGTGGTCTATAGTTCTAATAACAGTGTTTTTCCTATTTGTTAAATAGTGTTTTAAGGTACTAAAAATAGGGTTTTTTTTTCACCATTCTTTTTCTTTTTTATGACAAAGCACTTTTTGGGATTATACTTTGTGTTCTTTAGTTCTAATAACAGTGCTTTTCCTATTTGTCAGATAGTGTTTTAATGTCCTAAAAATAGCTCTTTTGTTTCTCTTTTTTATTACGAAGCCCTTTATGAGATGATAATTTGTGCTCAGTAGTTATAATTACATGCTTTTCGCATTCATTACATGACACTTTATGAGATTACAGTTAGTGCATTCATTTCTTGACTTCCTTGTCAATTTATTATACTGCACTTTATGGGATTATACTATGCGGTCTACAGTTCTAATAACACTGTTTTTCCTATTTGTTAAATAGTGTTTTAAGGTACTAAAAATAGGGTTTTTGTTTCACCATTCTTTTTCTTTTTTATGACAAAGCACTTTTTGGGATTATACTTTGTGTTCTTTAGTTCTAATAACAGTGCTTTTCCTATTTGTCAGATAGTGTTTTAATGTCCTAAAAATAGCTCTTTTGTTTCTCTTTTTTATTAAGAAGCCCTTTATGAGATGATAATTTGTGCTCAGTAGTTATAATTACATGCTTTTCGCATTAATTACATAACACTTTATGAGATTACAGTTAGTGCATTCATTTCTTGACTTCCTTGTCAATTTATTATAATGTATTTTATGAAATTATAGTTTGTGCTCTATAGTTCTAATAACAGTGCTTTTCCTATTTGTTAGATAGTGTTTTAAGGTACTAAAAATAGCGTTTTTCTTTCACCAATGGTTTTTCATTTTTATTACAAAGAACCTTATGGGATTATACTTTGTGTTCTTTAGAATTAATAACAGTGCTTTTCCTATTTGTTAGATAGTGTTTTAAAGTACTAAAAATATCGCTTTTGTATCATAAATGATTATCCAATTTATTGCAAAGCACTTTATGAGATTATATTTTGTGCTTTAGAGTAATAATTAAAGTGTTTTTTGTATATGTTACATAGTGCTTTAAGCGATTACAGTTAGTGCATTTGTTTCTTGAATGCCTTTTCAATTCAGCATAAAGCACTTTATGGGATTATACTTTGTGGTCTATAGTTCTAATAACAGTGTTTTTCCTATTTGTTAGATAGTGTTTTAAGGTACTAAAAATAGCGTTATTGTTTCATCAATGTTTTTCTTTTTTATTACAAAGGACTTTGTGAGATTATACTTTATGCTTTAGAGTTATAATTACAGTGCTTCTCGTATATGTTACATAGCATGTAACTAGATTACAGTTAGTGCATTTGTTTCTTGATTGCCTTTTCAATTTATTATAGAGCACTTTATCGAATTAAACTTTGTGCTGTATAGTTCAAATAACATTGCTTTTCCTATTTGTTGGATAGTGTGATAAGGTACTAAAAATAGCGCTTTTGTTTTGTCAATGTTTTTCTTTTTTGTTACAAAGCCCATTATGAGATGATACTATGTGCTCAAGAGTTATAATTACAGTGCTTTTCGCATTCATTACGTAACACTTTATGACACTACAATTAGTGCATTCATTTCTTGACTGCCTTGTCAATTTATTGTAAAGCACTTTATGAAATTATACTTTGTGCTCTATAGTTCTAATAACAGTGCTTTTCCTATTGGTTAGATAGTTTTCTAAGGTACTAAAAATAGCGCTTTTGTTTCATCAATGTTTTTCTTTTTTATTACAAAGCCCTTTATGAGATGATAATTTGTGCTCAAGAGTTATAATTACATGCTTTTCGTGTTCATTACATAACACTTTATGCGATTACTGTTAGTGCATTCATTTCTTGACTGCCTTGTCAATTTACTATAATGCACTTTATGAAATTATACTTTAAACTCTATAGTTCTAACAACAGTGTTTTTCCTACTTGTTAGATAGTGTTTTAAGGTACTAAAAATAGCGCTTTTGTTTCATCAATGTTTAACATTTTTATTACAAAGCACTTTATGAGATTATACTTTGTGGTCTATAGTTCTAATAACAGTGTTTTTCCTATTTGTTAAATAGTGTTTTAAGGTACTAAAAATAGGGTTTTTGTTTCACCATTCTTTTTCTTTTTTATGACAAAGCACTTTTTGGGATTATACTTTGTGTTATTTAGTTCTAATAACAGTGCTTTTCCTATTTGTCAGATAGTGTTTTAATGTCCTAAAAATAGCTCTTTTGTTTCTCTTTTTTATTACGAAGCCCTTTATGAGATGATAATTTGTGCTCAGTAGTTATAATTACATGCTTTTCGCATTAATTACATAACACTTTATGAGATTACAGTTAGTGCATTCATTTCTTGACTTCCTTGTCAATTTATTATAATGTATTTTATGAAATTATACTTTGTGCTCTATAGTTCTAATAACAGTGCTTTTTCTATTTGTTAGATAGTGTTTTAAGGTACTAAAAATAGCGTTTTTCTTTCACCAATGTTTTTCATTTTTATTACAAAGAACCTTATGGGATTATACTTTGTGTTCTTTAGAATTAATAACAGTGCTTTTCCTATTGTTAGATAGTGTTTTAAAGTACTAAAAATATCGCTTTTGTTTCATAAATGATTTTCCAATTTATTGCAAAGCACTTTATGAGATTATATTTTGTGCTTTAGAGTAATAATTAAAGTGTTTTTTGTATATGTTACATAGTGCTTTAAGGGATTACAGTTAGTGCATTTGTTTCTTGACTGCCTTTTCAATTCATCATAAAGCACTTTATGGGATTATACTTTGTGGTCTATAGTTCTAATAACAGTGTTTTTCCTATTTGTTAGATAGTGTTTTAAGGTACTAAAAATAGCGTTATTGTTTCATCAATGTTTTTCTTTTTTATTACAAAGGACTTTGTGAGATTATACTTTATGCTTTAGAGTTATAATTACAGTGCTTCTCGTATATGTTACATAGCACGTAACTAGATTACAGTTAGTGCATTTGTTTCTTGATTGCCTTTTCAATTTATTATAGAGCACTTTATCGAATTAAACTTTGTGCTGTATAGTTCAAATAACATTGCTTTTCCTATTTGTTGGATAGTGTGATAAGGTACTAAAAATAGCGCTTTTGTTTTGTCAATGTTTTTCTTTTTTGTTACAAAGCCCTTTATGAGATGATACTATGTGCTCAAGAGTTATAATTACAGTGCTTTTTGCATTCATTACGTAACACTTTATGACACTACAATTAGTGCATTCATTTCTTGACTGCCTTGTCAATTTATTGTAAAGCACTTTATGAAATTATACTTTGTGCTCTATAGTTCTAATAACAGTGCTTTTCCTATTGGTTAGATAGTTTTCTAAGGTACTAAAAATAGCGCTTTTGTTTCATCAATGTTTTTCTTTTTTATTACAAAGCCCTTTATGAGATGATAATTTGTGCTCAAGAGTTATAATTACATGCTTTTCGTGTTCATTACATAACACTTTATGCGATTACTGTTAGTGCATTCATTTCTTGACTGCCTTGTCAATTTACTATAATGCACTTTATGAAATTATACTTTAAACTCTATAGTTCTAACAACAGTGTTTTTCCTACTTGTTAGATAGTGTTTTAAGGTACTAAAAATAGCGCTTTTGTTTCATCAATGTTTAACATTTTTATTACAAAGCACTTTATGAGATTATACTTTGTGGTCTATAGTTCAAATAACAGTGTTTTTCCTATTTGTTAAATAGTGTTTTAAGGTACTAAAAATAGGGTTTTTGTTTCACCATTCTTTTTCTTTTTTATGACAAAGCACTTTTTGGGATTATACTTTGTGTTATTTAGTTCTAATAACAGTGCTTTTCCTATTTGTCAGATAGTGTTTTAATGTCCTAAAAATAGCTCTTTTGTTTCTCTTTTTTACTACGAAGCCCTTTATGAGATGATCATTTGTGCTCAGTAGTTATAATTACATGCTTTTCGCATTAATTACATAACACTTTATGAGATTACAGTTAGTGCATTCATTTCTTGACTTCCTTGTCAATTTATTATAATGTATTTTATGAAATTATACTTTGTGCTCTATAGTTCTAATAACAGTGCTTTTCCTATTTGTTAGATAGTGTTTTAAGGTACTAAAAATAGCGTTTTTCTTTCACCAATGTTTTTCATTTTTATTACAAAGAACCTTATGGGATTATACTTTGTGTTCTTTAGAATTAATAACAGTGCTTTTCCTATTTGTTAGATAGTGTTTTAAAGTACTAAAAATATCGCTTTTGTTTCATAAATGATTTTCCAATTTATTGCAAAGCACTTTATGAGATTATATTTTGTGCTTTAGAGTAATAATTAAAGTGTTTTTTGTATATGTTACATAGTGCTTTAAGGGATTACAGTTAGTGCATTTGTTTCTTGACTGCCTTTTCAATTCATCATAAAGCACTTTATGGGATTATACTTTGTGGTCTATAGTTCTAATAACAGTGTTTTTCCTATTTGTTAGATAGTGTTTTAAGGTACTAAAAATAGCGTTATTGTTTCATCAATGTTTTTCTTTTTTATTACAAAGGACTTTGTGAGATTATACTTTATGCTTTAGAGTTATAATTACAGTGCTTCTCGTATATGTTACATAGCACGTAACTAGATTACAGTTAGTGCATTTGTTTCTTGATTGCCTTTTCAATTTATTATAGAGCACTTTATCGAATTAAACTTTGTGCTGTATAGTTCAAATAACATTGCTTTTCCTATTTGTTGGATAGTGTGATAAGGTACTAAAAATAGCGCTTTTGTTTTGTCAATGTTTTTCTTTTTTGTTACAAAGCCCTTTATGAGATGATACTATGTGCTCAAGAGTTATAATTACAGTGCTTTTCGCATTCATTACGTAACACTTTATGACACTACAATTAGTGCATTCATTTCTTGACTGCCTTGTCAATTTATTGTAAAGCACTTTATGAAATTATACTTTGTGCTCTATAGTTCTAATAACAGTGCTTTTCCTATTGGTTAGATAGTTTTCTAAGGTACTAAAAATAGCGCTTTTGTTTCATCAATGTTTTTCTTTTTTATTACAAAGGACTTTGTGAGATTATACTTTATACTTTAGAGTTATAATTATAGTGCTTTTCGTATATGTTACATAGCACTTAACTAGATTACAGTTAGTGCATTTGTTTCTTGATTGCCTTTTCAATTTATTATAAAGCACTTTATGGGATTATACTTTGTGCTGTATCGTTCAAATAACATTGCTATCCCTATTTAATGGATAGTGTGATAAGGTACTAAAAATAGCGCTTTTGTTTTGTCAATGTTTTTCTTTTTTATTACAAAGCACCTTTTAGGATTAGAGTTAGTGCATTCATTTCTTGACTTCCTTGTCAACTTATTATAATGCACTATATGAAATTATACTTTGTGTTCTATAGTACTAATAACAGTGCTTTTCCTATTGGTTAGATAGTTTTCTAAGGTACTAAAAATAGCGCTTTTGTTTCATCAATGTTTTTCTTTTTTATTACAAAGCCCTTTATGAGATGATAATTTGTGCTCAAGAGTTATAATTACATGCTTTTCGTGTTCATTACAAAATACTTTATGCGATTACTGTTAGTGCATTAATTTCTTGACTGCCTTGTCAACTTACTATAATGCACTTTATGAAATTATACTTTAAACTCTATAGTTCTAACAACAGTTTTTTTCGTACTTGTTAGATAGTGTTTTAAGGTACTAAAAATAGCGCTTTTGTTTCATCAATGTTTAACATTTTTATTACAAAGCACTTTATGGGATTATACTTTGTGGTCTATAGTTCTAATAACAGTGCTTTTCCTATTAGTTAGATAGTGTTTTAAGGTACTAAAAATAGCGCTTTTGTTCCATCAATGTTTTTCTTTTTTATTACAAAGCCCTTTATGAGATGATAATTTGTGCTCAAGAGTTATAATTACATGCTTTTCGCATTTATTACATAACACTTTATGAGATTTCTTTTAGTTCATTCATTTCTTGATTGCCTTGTCAATTTACTATAATGCACTTTATGAAATTATACTTTGTCCGCTATAGTTCTAACAACAGTGCTTTTCAAATTTCTTAGATAGTGTTTTAAGGTGCTAAAAATAGCGCTTTTGTTTCATCAATGTAATACATTTTTATTACACAACACTTTATGTGATTATACTTTTTGTTCTTTAGTTCTAATAACAATGCTTTTCCTATTTGTTAGATAGTGTTTTAAGGTACTAAAAATAGCTTTTTTGTTTCATCAATGTTTTTCTTTTTAATTACAAAGCCCTTTATGAGATGATAATTTGTGCTCAAGAGTTATAATTACATGCTTTTCGCATTCATTACATAACACTTTATGAGATTACTGTTAGTGCATTCATTTCTTGACTGCCTTGTCAATTTACTATAATGCACATTATGAAATTATACTTTATCCTCTATAGTTCTAACAACAGTGCTTTTCCTATTTCTTAGATAGTGTTTTAAGGTACTAAAAATAGCGTTTTTGTTTCACCAATGTAATTCATTTTTATTACAAAGCACTTTATGGGATTGTACTTTCTGTTGTTTAGTTCTAATAACAATGCTTTTCCTAATTGTTAGTAGTGTTTTACGGTACTAAAAATAGTGTTATTGTTTCATCAATGTTTTTCTTTTTTCTTACAAAGGACTTTGTGAGATTATACTTTATGCTTTAGAGTTATAATTACAGTGCTTTTCGTATATGTTGCATAGCACTTAACTAGATTACAGTTAGTGCATTTGTTTCTTGATTGCCTTTTCAATTTATTATAAAGCACTTTATGGGATTATACTTTGTGCTGTATAGTTCAAATAACATTGCTTTTCCTATTTGTTGGATAGTGTGATAAGGTACTAAAAATAGCGGTTTTGTTTTGTCAATTTTTTTCTTTTTTGTTACGATGCCCTTTATGAGATGATACATTGTGCTCAAGAGTTATAATTACAGTGCTTTTCGCATTCATTACATAACACTTTATGAGATTACAGTTGGTGCACTAATTTCTTGACTGCCTTGTAAATTTATTATAATGCACTTTATGAAATTATACTTTGTGCTCTATAGTTCTAATAACTGAGCTTTTCCTATTTGTTAGATACTGTTTTAAGGTACTAAAAATAGCGCTTTTGTTTCATCAATGTTTTTCATTTCTATTACAAAGCAGTTTATGGGATTATAGTTTGTGCTCTATAGTTCTAATAACAGTGCTTTTCCGATTTGTTAGATAGTGTTTTAAGGTACTAAAAATAGCGTTTTTGTTCCATCAATGTTTTTCTTTTTTTATTACAAAGCCCTTTGTGAGATGATAATTTGTGCTCAAGAGTTATAATTACATGCTTTTCGCATTCATTACATAACACTTTGTGAGATTACAGTTTGTGCATTCATTTCTTGACTGCCTTGTCAATTTATTATAATGCACTTTATGAAATTATACTTTGTGCTCTATAGTTCTAATGACAGTGTTTTTCCTATTGGTTAGATAGTTTTCTAAGGTACTAAAAATAACGCTTTTGTTTCATCAATTTTTAACATTTTTATTACAAAGCAATTTATGGGATTGTACTTTGTGGTCTATAGTTCTAATAACAGTGTTTTTCCTATTTGTTAAATAGTGTTTTAAGGTACTAAAAATAGGGGTTCTGTTTCACCATTGTTTTTCTTTTTTATTACAAAGCACTTTTTGGGATTATAGTTTGTGTTCTTTAGTTCTAATAACAGTGCTTTTCCTATTTGTCAGATAGTGTTTTAATGTCCTAAAAATAGCGCTTTTGTTTCATCAATGTTTCTCTTTTTTATTACAAAGCCCTTTATGAGATGATAATTTGTGCTCAGGAGTTTTAATTACATGCTTTTCCCATTCATTACAAAACACTTTACGAGATTACAGTTAGTGTATTCATTTCTTTACTTCCTTCTCAATTTATTATAATGTATTTTATGAAATTATACTTTGTGCTCTATAGTTCTAATAACAGTGCTTTTCCTATTTGTTAGATAGTGTTTTAAGGTACGAAAAATAGCGTTTTTCTTTCACCAATGTTTTTCATTTTTATTACAAAGAACTTTATGGGATTATACTTTGTGTTCTTTAGAATTTATAACAGTGCTTTTCCTATTTGTTAGATAGTGTTTATAAGTACTAAAAATAGCGTTTTTGTTTCATAAACAATTTTCCTTTTTATTGCAAAGCACTTTATGAGATTATATTTTGTGCTTTAGAGTAATAATTAAAGTGTTTTTTTTATATGTTATATAGTGCTTTAAGGGATTACAGATAGTGCATTTGTTTCTTGACTGCCTTTTCAATTCATCATAAAGTACTTTATGGGATTATACTTTGTGGTCTATAGTTCTAATAACAGTGTTTTTCCTATTTGTTAGATAGTGTTTTAAGGTACTGAAAATAGCGTTTTTGTTTCACCAATGTTTTTCTTTTTTATTACCTAGCAGTTTATGAGATTATGCTTTGTGCTCTAGAGTTATAACTACAGTGCTTTACGTATTCATTACAAAACACTTTATGGGATTACAGTTAGTGCATTTGTTTCTTGTCTGGCTTGTCAATTTATAATAATGCAGTTTATGAAATTATACTTTGTGGTCTATAGTTCTAATAACAGTGTTTTTTCTATTTGTTAGATAGTGTTTTACGGTACTAAAAATAGCGTTTTTGTTTCACCAATGTTTTTCTTTTTTATTACCTAACAGTTTATGAGATTATACTTTGTGCTCTAGAGTTATAATTACAGTGTTTTTCGTATTCATTACATAACACTTTATGGGATTACTGTTAGTGTGAATTTGTTTCTTCTCTGCCTTGTCAATTTATGATGCGGTTTATGAAATTGTACTTTGTGCTCCATAGTTCTAATAACAGAGCTTTTCCTATTTGTTAGATAGTGTTTTAAGATACTAAAAATAGCGCTTTTGTTACACCAATGTTTTTCTTTTTTATTACAAAGGACTTTGTGAGATTATACTTTATGCTTTAGAGTTATAATTACAGTGCTTTTCGTATATGTTACATAGCACGTAACTAGATTACAGTTAGTGCATTTGTTTCCTTATTGCCTTTTCAATTTATTATAAAGCACTTTATGGGATTTTACTTTGTTCTCTATAGTTCAAATAACATTGCTTTCCCTATTTGTTGGATAGTTTGTTAAGGTACTAAAAATAGCGCTTTTGTTTTATCAATGTTTTTCTTTTTTGTTACAAAGCCCTTTATGAGATGATACTTTGTGCTCAAGAGTTATACTTACAGTGCTTTTCGCATTCATTACATAACACTTTATGTGATTACAGTTAGTGCATTAATTTCTTGACTGCCTTGTAAATTTATTATAATGCACTTTATGAAATTATAGTTTGTGCTCTTTAGTTCTAATAACAGTGTTTTTCCTATTTGTTAGATAGTGTTTTAAGGTACTAATAATAGTGCTTTTGTTCAATCAATGTTTTTCTTTTTTATTACAAAGCCCTTTATGAGATGATAATTTGTGCTCAAGAATTATAATTACATGCTTTTCGCATTCATTACGTAACACTTTATGAGATTTCTGTTAGTTCATTCATTTCTTCACTGCCTTGTCAATTTATTATAATGCACTTTATGAAATTATACTTTATCCTCTATAGTTCTAACAACACTACTTTTCCTATTTCTTAGATAGTGTTTTAAGGTACTAAAAATAGCGCTTTTGTTTCATCAATGTAATTTATTTTTATTACACAACACTTTATGTGATTATACTTTGTGTTCTTTAGTTCTAATAACAGTGCTTTTCCTATTTGTTAGATAGTATTTTAAGGTACTAAAAATAGCTTTTTTGTTTCATCATTGTTTTTCTTTTTTATTACAAAGCCCTTTATGAGATGATAGTTTGTGCTCTTTAGTTCTAATAACAGTGTTTTTCCTATTTGTTAGATAGTATTTTAAGGTACTAATAATAGTGCTTTTGTTCAATCAATGTTTTTCTTTTTTATTACAAAGCCGTTTATGAGATGATAATTTGTGCTCAAGAATTATAATTACATGCTTTTCCCATTCATTACATAAAACTTTATGAGATTACTGTTAGTGCATTCATTTCTTGACTGCTTTGTCAATTTACTATAATGCACATTATGAAATTATACTTTATCCTCTATAGTTCTAACAACAGTGCTTTTCCTATTTGTTAGATAGTTTTTTAAGGTACTAAAAATAGCGTTTTTTTTTTCACCATTGTTTTTCTTTTTTATTACAAAGCACTTTTTGCGATTATACTTTATGCTTTAGAGTTATAATTACAGTGCTTTTCGTATATGTTACATAACACTTAACTAGATTACAGTTAGTGCATTTGTTTCTTGATTGCCTTTTCAATTTATTATAAAGCACTTTATGGGATTATACTTTGTGCTCTATAGTTCAAATAACATTGCGTTTCCTATTTCTTGGATAGTGTGATAAGGTACTAAAAATAGCGTTTTTGTTTTGTCAATGTTTTTCTATTTTGTTACAAATCCCTTTATGAGATGATACTTTGTGCTCAAGAGTTATACTTACAGTGCTTTTCGCATTCATTATATACACTTTTTGAGATTACAGTTAGTGCAATAATTTCTTGACTGCCTTGTAAATTTATTATAACGCACTTTATGAAATTATACTTTGTGCTCTATAGTTGTAATAACAGTGCTTTTCCTATTTGTTAGATACTGTTTTAAGGTACTAAAAATAGCCCTTTTGTTTCATCAATGTTTTTCATTTTTTGTACAAAGCACTTTATGGGATTATAGTTTGTGCCCTATAGTTCTAATAACAGTGGTTTTCCTATTTGTTAGATAGTCTTTTAAGGTACTAATAATAGCGCTTTTGTTCCATCAATGTTTTTCTTTTTTATTACAAAACCCTTTATGAGATGATAATTTGTGCTCAAGAGTTATAATTACATGCTTTTCGCATTCATTACATAACCCTTTTATGAGATTTCTGTTAGTTCATTCATTTCTTCACTGCCTTGTCAATTTACTATAATGCACTTTATAAAATCATACTTTGTCCTCTATAGTTCTAACAACAGTGCTTTTCCTATTTCTTAGATAGTGTTTTAAGGTACTAAAAATAGCTTTTGTTTCATCAATGTAATTCATTTTTATTACACAGCACTTTATGTGATTATACTTTGTGTTCTTTAGTTCTAATAACAGTGCTTTTCCTATTTGTTAGATAGTGTTTTAAGGTCCTAAAACTAGCGCTTTTTTTTCATCAATGTAATTCATTTTTATTACACAACACTTTATGTGATTATACTTTGTGTTCTTTAGTTTTGATAACTGTGCTTTTCCTATTTGTTAGATAGTGTTTTAAGTTACTAAAAATAGCGTTATTGTTTCATCAATGTTTTTCTTTTTTATTACAAAGCCATTTATGAGATGATAATTTGTGCTCAAGAGTTATAATTACATTCTTTTCGCATTCGTTACAAGACAGTTTATGAAATTACAGTTAGTGCATTCATTTCTTGACTTCCTTGTCAATTTATTATAATGCACTTTATGGGATTATACTTTGTGGTCTATAGTTCCAACAACAGTGTTTTTTCTATTTGTTAGATAGTGTTTTAAGATACTAAAAATATCGTTTTTTTCACAATTGTTTTTCTTTTTTATTACAAAGCACTTTTTGGGATTATACTTTGTGTTCTTTAGTTCTAATAACAGTGTTTTTCCTATTTGTTAGATAGTTTTTTAAGGTACTCAAAATAGCGCTTTTGTTTCATCAATGTTTTTCTATTTTATTACAAAGGACTTTGTGAGATTATACTTTATGCTTTAGAGTTATAATTACAGTGCTTTTCGTATATGTTACATAACACTTAACTAGATTACAGTTAGTGCATTTGTTTCTTGATTGCCTTTTCAATTTATTATAAAGCACTTTATGGGATTATACTTTGTGCTCTATAGTTCAAATAACATTGCGTTTCCTATTTCTTGGATAGTGTGATAAGGTACTAAAAATAGCGTTTTTGTTTTGTCAATGTTTTTCTATTTTGTTACAAAGCCCTTTATGAGATGATACTTTGTGCTCAAGAGTTATACTTACAGTGCTTTTCGCATTCATTATATACACTTTTTGAGATTACAGTTAGTGCAATAATTTCTTGACTGCCTTGTAAATTTATTATAACGCACTTTATGAAATTATACTTTGTGCTCTATAGTTGTAATAACAGTGCTTTTCCTATTTGTTAGATACTGTTTTAAGGTACTAAAAATAGCGTTTTTGTTTCATCAATGTTTTTCATTTTTAGTACAAAGCACTTTATGGGATTATAGTTTGTGCCCTATAGTTCTAATAACAGTGGTTTTCCTATTTGTTAGATAGTCTTTTAAGGTACTAATAATAGCGCTTTTGTTCCATCAATGTTTTTCTTTTTTATTACAAAACCCTTTATGAGATGATAATTTGTGCTCAAGAGTTATAATTACATGCTTTTCGCATTCATTACATAACCCTTTATGAGATTTCTGTTAGTTCATTCATTTCTTCACTGCCTTGTCAATTTACTATAATGCACTTTATAAAATCATACTTTGTCCTCTATAGTTCTAACAACAGTGCTTTTCCTATTTCTTAGATAGTGTTTTAAGGTACTCAAAATAGCGCTTTTGTTTCATCAATGTTTTTCTTTTTTATTGCAAATCCATTTATGAGAAGATAATTTCTGCTCAGGAGTTATAATTACATGCTTTTCGCATTCATTACATAACACTTTATGAGATTACTGTTAGTGCATTAATTTCTTGACTGGTTTGTCAATTTACTATAATTCACTTTATGAAATTATCCTTTGTCCTCTATAGTTCTAACAACAGTGCTTTTCCTACTTGTTAGATAGTGTTTTAAGGTACAAAAAATAGCCCTTTTGTTTAGTCAATGTTTATCATTTTTATTACAAAGAACTTTTTTGGATTATACATTGTGTTCTTTAGTTCTAATAATAGTGCTTTTCCTATTTGTTAGATAGTGTTTTAAGGTCTTAAAAATAGCGCTTTTGTTTCATCAATGTTTTTCTTTTTTATTACAAAGCCCTTTGTGAGATGATAATTGTGCTCAAGAGTTATAATTACATGCTTTTCGCATTTATTACATGACACTTTATGAGATTACTGATAGTGCATTCATTTCTTGACTGCCTTGGCAATTTACTATAATGCACTTTATGAAATTATACCTTGTGCTCTATAGTTCTAACAACAGTGCTTTTCCTACTTGTTAGATAGTGTTTTAAGGCACTAAAAATATCGCTTTTATTTCACCAATGTTTATCATTTTTATTACAAAGCACTTTTTGGGATTATACTTTGTGTTCTTTAGTTATAATAACAGTGTTTTTCCTATTTGTTAGATAGTGTTTTAAGGTACTAAAAATAGTGTTATTGTTTCATCAATGTTTTTCTTTTTTATTACAAAGCCATTTATGAGAAGATAATTTGTGCTCAAGAGTTATAATTACATGCTTTTCGCATTCATTACAAGACAGTTTATGAAATTACAGTTAGTGCATTCATTTCTTGACTTCCTTGTCAATTTATTATAATGCACTTTATGGGATTATACTTTGTGGTCTATAGTTCTAATAACAGTGTTTTTCCTATTTGTTAGATAGTGTTTTAAGCTACTAAAAATATCGTTTTTTTCACAATTGTTTTTCTTTTTTATTACAAAGCACTTTTTTTGGGATTATACTTTGTGTTCTTTAGTTCTAATAACAGTGTTTTTCTATTTGTTAGATAGTTTTTTAAGGTACTCAAAATAGCGCTTTTGTTTCATCAATGTTTTTCTTTTTTATTACAAAGCCATTTATGAGAAGATAATTTCTGCTCAGGAGTTATAATTACATGCTTTTCGCATTCATTACATGACACTTTATGAGATAACTGATAGTGCATTCATTTCTTGACAGCCTTGTCTATTTACTATAATGCACTTTATGAAATTATACTTTGTGCTCTATAGTTCTAACAACAGTGCTTTTCCTACTTGTTAGATAGTGTTTTAAGGCACTAAAAATAGCCCTTTTATTTCACCAATGTTTATCATTTTTATTACAAAGCACTTTTTGGGATTATACATTGTGTTCTTTAGTTCTAATAACAGTGTTTTTCCTATTTGTTAGATAGTGTTTTAAGGTACTAAAAATAGCGTTTTTGTTTCAGTAATGTTTTTCTTTTTTATTACAAAGGACTTTGTGAGATTATACTTTATGCTTTAGAGTTATAATTACAGTGCTTTTCGTATATGTTTCATAGCACGTAACTGGATTACAGTTAGTGCATTTGTTTCGTGATTGCCTTTTCAATTTATTATAAAGCACTTTATGGAATTATACTTTATGTTCTTTAGTTATAATAACAGTGTTTTTCCTATTTGTAAGATAGTTTTTTAAGGTACTCAAAATAGCGCTTTTGTTTCATCAATGTTTTTCTTTTTTATTACAAAGCCATTTATGAGAAGATAATTTCTGCTCAGGAGTTATAATTACATGCTTTTCGCATTCATTACATAACACTTTATGAGATTACTGTTAGTGCATTAATTTCTTGACTGCTTTGTCAATTTACTCTAATGCATTTTATGAAACTATACTTTGTCCCCTATAGTTCTGACAACAGTGCTTTTCCTACTTGTTAGATAGTGTTTTAAGGTACTAAAAATAGCCCTTTTGTTTAGTCAATGTTTATCATTTTTATTACAAAGCACTTTTTGGGATTATACTTTGTGTTCTTTAGTTCTAATAATAGTGCTTTTCCTATTTGTTAGATAGTGTTTTAAGGTCCTAAAAATATCGTTTTTGTTTCATCAATGTTTTTCTTTTTTATTACAAAGCCCTTTATGAGATGATAATTTCGCTCAAGAGTTAAAATTCCATGCTCTTCGCATTCATTACATAACACTTTATGAGATTACTGGTAGTGCATTATTTTCTTGAGTGCCATGTCAATTTACTATAATGCACTTTATGAAATTATACTTTGTCCATTATAGTTCTAACAACAGTGCTTTTCCTACGTGTTAGATAGTGTTTTAAGGCACTAAAAATAGCCCTTTTATTTCATCAATGTTTACCATTTTTATGACAAAGCAATTTATGGGATTATACTTTGTGTTCTTTAGTTCTAATAGCAGTGTTTTTCCTATTTGTTAGATAGTGTTTGAAGGTCCTAAAAATAGCGCTTTTGTTTCATCAATGTTTTCCTTTTTATTACAAAGCCATTTATGAGATGATAATTTGTGCTCAAGAGTTATAATTACTTGCTTTTCGCATTCATTACATGACACTTTATGAGATTACAGTTAGTGCATTCATTTCTTGACTTCCTTGTCAATTTATTATAGTGCACTTTATGGGATTATACTATGTGGTCTACAGTTCTAATAACAGTGTTTTTCCTATTTGTTAGATAGTTTTTTAAGGTACTAAAAATAGCGTTTTTTTTTTCACCATTGTTTTTCTTTTTTATTACAAAGCACTTTTTGCGATTATACTTTGTGTTCTTTAGTTCTAATAACAGTTTTTTTCCTATTTGTTAGATAGTGTTTTAAGGTACTAAAAATAGGGTTTTTGTTTCATCAATGTTTTTCTTTTTTATTACAAAGGACTTTGTGAGATTATACTTTATGCTTTAGAGTTATAATTATAGTGCTTTTCGTATATGTTACATAGCACGTAACTAGATTACAGTTAGTGCATTTGTTTCTTGATTGCCTTTTCAGTTTATTATAAAGCACTTTATGGAATTATACTTTGTGCTCTATAGTTCAAGTAACATTGCTTTTCCTATTTGTTGGATAGTGTGATAAGGTACTAAAAATAGCGCTTTTTTTTGTCAATGTTTTTCTATTTTGTTACGAAGCCCTTTGTGAGATGATAATTTCTGCTCAAGAGTTAAAATTACATGCTTTTTGCATTCATTACATAACACTTTATGAGATTACTGGTAGTGCATTATTTTCATGACTGCCATGTCAATTTACTATAATGCACTTTATGAAATTATACTTTGTTCTCAATAGTTCTAACAACAGTGCTTTTCCTACTTGTTAGATAGTGTTTTAAGGCACTAAAAATAGCCTTTTTATTTCATCAATGTTTATCATTTTTATTACAAAGCACTTTTTTGGATTATATTTTGTGTTTTTTAGTTCTAATAACAGTGTTTTTCCTATTTGTTAGATAGTGTTTTAAGGTCCTAAAAATAGCGCTTTTGTTTCATCAATGTTTTTCTTTTTTATTACAAAGCCATTTATGAGATGATAATTTGTGCTCAAGAGTTATAATTACATACTTTTCGCATTCATTACAAGACACTTTATGAGATTACAGTTAGTGCAATCATTTCTTGACTTCCTTGTCAATTTATTATAATGCACTTTATGGGATTATACTTTGTGGTCTACAGTTCTAATAACTATGTTTTTCCTATTTGTTAGATAGTGTTTTAAGATACAAAAAATATCGTTTTTTTCACCATTGTTTTTCTTTATTATTACAAAGCACTTTTTGGGATTATACTTTGTGCTCTATAGTTCTAATAACAGTGTTTTTGCTATTCGTTAGATACTTTTTTAAGGTACTAAAAAATGCACTTTTGTTTCAACAATATTTTTCTTTTTTATTACAAAGCCCTTTATGACATGATAATTTCGCTCAAGAGTTAAAATTACATGCTTTTCGCATTCATTACATAACACTTTATGAGATTACTTGTAGTGCATTATTTTCCTGACTGCCATGTCAATTTACTACAATGCACTTTATGAAATTATACTTTGTCCATTATAGTTCTAACAACAGTGCTTTTCCTACTTGTTAGATAGTGTTTTAAGGCACTAAAAATAGTCATTTTATTTCATCAATGTTTATCATTTTTATTGCAAAGCACTTTTTGGGATTATACTTTGTGTTCTTTAGTTCTAATAATAGTGTTTTTCCTATTTGTTAGATAGTGTTTTAAGGTCCTAAAAATAGCGCTTTTGTTTCATCAATGTTTTTCTTTTTTGTTACAAAGCCATTTATGAGATGATAATTTGTGCTCAAGAGTTATAATTACATGCTTTTCGCATTCATTACAAGACACTTTATGAGATTACAGTTAGTGCAATCATTTCTTGACTTCCTTGTCAATTTATTATAATGCACTTTATGGGATTATACTTTGTGGTCTACAGTTCTAATAACAGTGTTTTTCCTATTTGTTAGATAGTGTTTTAAGATACTAAAAATATCGTTTTTTTCACCATTGTTTTTCTTTATTATTACAAAGCACTTTTTGGGATTATACTTTGTGCTCTATAGTTCTAATAACAGTGTTTTTGCTATTTTTTAGATAGTTTTTTAAGGTACTCAAAATAGCGTTTTTGTTTCATCAATGTTTTTCTTTTTTATTACAAAGCCATTTATGAGAAGATAATTTCTGCTCAAGAGTTATAATTACATGCTTTTCGCATTAATTACATAACACTTTATGAGATTACTGTTAGTGCATTTATTTCTTGACTGCTTTGTCAATTTACTATAATGCACTTTATGAAATTATACTTTGTCCTCTATAGTTCTAACAACAGTGCTTTTCCTACTTGTTAGATAGTGTTTTAAGGTACTAAAAATAGCCCTTTTGTTTAGTCAATGTTTATCATTTTTATTACAAAGCACTTTTTGGGATTATACTTTGTGTTCTTTAGTTCTAATAATAGTGTCTTTCCTATTTGTTAGATAGTGTTTTAAGGTACTAAAAATAGCATTTTTTTTTCTCACCATTGTTTTTCTTTTTTATTACAAAGCACTTTTTGGGATTATACTTTGTGTTCTTTAGTTCTAATAACAGTGTTTTTCCTATTTCTTAGATAGTGTTTTAAGGTACTAAAAATAGCGTTTTTGTTTCATCAATGTTTTTCTATTTTATTACAAAGGACTTTTTGAGATTATACTTTATGCTTTAGAGTTATAATTACAGTGCTTCTCGTATATGTTACATAGCACGTAACTAGATTACAGTTAGTGCATTTGTTTCTTGATTGCCTTTTCAATTTATTATAAAGCACTTTATCGAATTATATTTTGTGCTGTATAGTTCAAATAACATTGCATTTCCTATTTGTTGGATAGTGTGATAAGGTACTAAAAATTGCGCTTTTGTTTTGTCAATGTTTTTCTTTTTTGTTACAAAGCCCTCTATGAGATGATAATTTGTGCTCAAGAGTTATAATTACATGCTTTTCGTGTTCATTACATAACACTTTATGCGATTACTGTTAGTGCATTAATTTCTTGACTGCCTTCTCAATTTACTATAATGCACTTTATGAAATTATACTTTAAACTCTATAGTTCTAACAACAGTGTTTTTCCTACTTGTTAGACAGTGTTTTAAGGTACTAAAAATAGCGCTTTTGTTTCATCATTGTTTAACATTTTTATTACAAAGAACTTTATGGGATTATACTTTGTGGTCTATAGTTCTAATAACAGTGCTTTTCCGATTTGTTAGATAGTGTTTTAAGGTACTAAAAATAGCGCTTTTGTTCCATCAATGTTTTTCTTTTTTATTACAAAGCCCTTTGTGAGATGATAATTTGTGCTCAAGAGTTATAATTACATGCTTTTCGCATTCATTACATAACACTTTATGTGATTACAGTTAGTGCATTCATTTCTTGACTGCCTTGTCAATTTATTATAATGCACTTTATGAAATTATACTTTTTGCTCTATAGTTCTAATAACAGTGCTTTTCCTATTGGTTAGATAGTTTTCTAAAGTACTAAAAATAGCGCTTTTGTTTCATCAATGTTTTTCTTTTTTATTACAAAGCCCTTTATGAGATGATAATTTGTGCTCAAGAGTTATAATTACATGCTTTTCGTGTTCATTACATAACACTTTATGCGATTACTGTTAGTGCATTAATTTCTTGACTGCCTTGTCAATTTACTATAATGCACTTTATGAAATTATACTTTAAACTCTATAGTTCTAACAACAGTGTTTTTCCTACTTGTTAGACAGTGTTTTAAGGTACTAAAAATAGCGCTTTTGTTTCATCATTGTTTAACATTTTTATTACAAAGAACTTTATGGGATTATACTTTGTGGTCTATAGTTCTAATAACAGTGTTTTTCCTATTTGTTAAATAGTGTTTTAAGGTACTAAAAATAGGGTTTTTGTTTCACCATTCTTTTTCTTTTTTATTACAAAGCACTTTTTGGGATTATACTTTGTGTTCTTTAGTTCTAATAACAGTGCTTTTCCTATTTGTCAGATAGTGTTTTAATGTCCTAAAAATAGCGCTTTTGTTTCTCTTTTTTATTACGAAGCCCTTTATGAGATGATAATTTGTGCTCAGGAGTTATAATTACATGCTTTTCGCATTAATTACATAACACTTTATGAGATTACAGTTAGTGCATTCATTTCTTGACTTCCTTGTCAATTTATTATAATGTATTTTATGAAATTATACTTTGTGCTCTATAGTTCTAATAACAGTGCTTTTCCTATTTGTTAGATAGTGTTTTAAGGTACTAAAAATAGCGTTTTTCTTTCACCAATGTTTCTCATTTTTATTACAAAGAACCTTATGGGATTATACTTTGTGTTCTTTAGAATTAATAACAGTGCTTTTCCTATTTGTTAGATAGTGTTTTAAAGTACTAAAAATATCGTTTTTGTTTCATAAATGATTTTCCTATTTATTGCAAAGCACTTTATGAGATTATATTTTGTGATTTAGAGTAATAATTAAAGTGTTTTTTGTATATGTTACATAGTGCTTTAAGGGATTACAGTTAGTGCATTTGTTTCTTGACTGCCTTTTCAATTCATCATAAAGCACTTTATGGGATTATACTTTGTGGTCTATAGTTCTAATAACAGTGTTTTTCCTATTTGTTAGATAGTGTTTTAAGGTACTAAAAATAGCGTTATTGTTTCATCAATGTTTTTCTTTTTTATTACAAAGGACTTTCTGAGATTATACTTTATACTTTAGAGTTATAATTATAGTGCTTTTCGTATATGTTACATAGCACTTAACTAGATTACAGTTAGTGCATTTGTTTCTTGATTGCGTTTTCAATTTATTATAAAGCACTTTATGGGATTATACTTTGTGCTGTATAGTTCAAATAACATTGCTATCCCTATTTAATGGATAGTGTGATAAGGTACTAAAAATAGCGCTTTCGTTTTGTCAATGTTTTTCTTTTTTATTGCAAAGCACCTTTTGGGATTACAGTTAGTGCATTCATTTCTTGACTGCCTTGACAATTTATTATAATGCACTATATGAAATTATACTTTGTGTTCTATAGTACTAATAACAGTGCTTTTCCTATTGGTTAGATAGTTTTCTAAGGTACTAAAAATAGCGCTTTTGTTTCATCAATGTTTTTCTTTTTTATTACAAAGCCCTTTATGAGATGATAATTTGTGCTCAAGAGTTATAATTACATGCTTTTCGTGTTCATTACATAATACTTTATGCGATTACTGTTAGTGCATTAATTTCTTGACTGCCTTGTCAATTTACTATAATGCACTTTATGAAATTATACTTTAAACTCTATAGTTCTAACAACAGTGTTTTTCCTACTTGTTAGACAGTGTTTTAAGGTACTAAAAATAGCGCTTTTGTTTCATCAATGTTTAACATTTTTATTACAAAACACTTTATGGGATTATACTTTGTGGTCTATAGTTCTAATAACAGTGCTTTTCCTATTGGTTAGATAGTGTTTTAAGGTACTAAAAATAGCGCTTTTGTTCCATCAATGTTTTTCTTTTTTATTACAAAGCCCTTTATGAGATGATAATTTGTGCTCAAGAGTTATAATTACATGCTTTTCGCATTTATTACATAACACTTTATGAGATTTCTTTTAGTTCATTCATTTCTTGATTGCCTTGTCAATTTACTATAATGCACTTTATGAAATTATACTTTGTCCGCTATAGTTCTAACAACAGTGCTTTTCAAATTTCTTAGATAGTGTTTTAAGGTGCTAAAAAGAGCGTTTTTGTTTCATTAATGTAATACATTTTTATTACACAGCACTTTATGTGATTATACTTTTTGTTCTTTAGTTCTAATAACAATGCTTTTCCTGTTTGTTAGATAGTGTTTTAAGGTACTAAAAATAGCTTTTTTGTTTCATCAATGTTTTTCTTTTTAATTACAAAGCCCTTTATAAGATGATAATTTGTGCTCAAGAGTTATAATAACATGCTTTTCGCATTCATTACATAATACTTTATGCGATTACTGTTAGTGCATTAATTTCTTGACTGCCTTGTCAATTTACTATAATGCACTTTATGAAATTATACTTTAAACTCTATAGTTCTAACAACAGTGTTTTTCCTACTTGTTAGATAGTGTTTTAAGGTACTAAAAATAGCGCTTTTGTTTCATCAATGTTTAACATTTTTATTACAAAACACTTTATGGGATTATACTTTGTGGTCTATAGTTCTAATAACAGTGGTTTTCCTATTGGTTAGATAGTGTTTTAAGGTACTAAAAATAGCGCTTTTGTTCCATCAATGTTTTTCTTTTTTATTACAAAGCCCTTTATGAGATAATAATTTGTGCTCAAGAGTTATAATTACATGCTTTTCGCATTTATTACATAACACTTTATGAGATTTCTTTTAGTTCATTCATTTCTTGATTGCCTTGTCAATTTACTATAATGCACTTTATGAAATTATACTTTGTCCGCTATAGTTCTAACAACAGTGCTTTTCAAATTTCTTAGATAGTGTTTTAAGGTGCTAAAAACAGCGCTTTTGTTTCATTAATGTAATACATTTTTATTACACAACACTTTATGTGATTATACTTTTTGTTCTTTAGTTCTAATAACAATGCTTTTCCTGTTTGTTAGATAGTGTTTTAAGGTACTAAAAATAGCTTTTTTGTTTCATCAATGTTTTTCTTTTTAATTACAAAGCCCTTTATGAGATGATAATTTGTGCTCAAGAGTTATAATAACACTTTATGAGATTACTGTTAGTGCATTCATTTCTTGACTACCTTGTCAATTTACTATAATGCACATTATGAAATTATACTTTATCCTCTATAGTTCTAACAACAGTGCTTTTCCTATTTCTTAGATAGTGTTTTAAGGTACTAAAAATAGCGTTTTTGTTTCACCAATGTAATTCATTTTTATTACAAAGCACTTTATGTGATTGTACTTTCTGTTCTTTAGTTCTAATAACAATGCTTTTCCTAATTGTTAGAACTGTTTTACGGTACTAAAAATAGTGTTATTGTTTCATCAATGTTTTTCTTTTTTCTTACACAGGACTTTGTGAGATTATACTTTATGCTTTAGAGTTATAATTACAGTGCTTTTCGTATATGTTACATAGCACTTAACTAGATTACAGTTAGTGCATTTGTTTCTTGATTGCCTTTTCAATTTATTATAAAGCACTTTATGGGATTATACTTTGTGCTGTATAGTTCAAATAACATTGCTTTTCCTATTTGTTGGATAGTGTGATAAGGTACTAAAAATAGCGCTTTTGTTTTGTCAATTTTTTTCTTTTTTGTTACGATGCCCTTTATGAGATGATACTTTGTGCTCAAGAGTTATAATTACAGTGCTTTTCGCATTCATCACATAACACTTTATGAGATTACAGTTGGTGCATTAATTTCTTGACTGCCTTGTAAATTTATTATAATGCACTTTATGAAATTATACTTTGTGTTCTATAGTTCTAATAACTGTGCTTTTCCTATTTGTTAGATACTGTTTTAAGGTACTAAAAATAGCGCTTTTGTTTCATCAATGTTTTTCATTTCTATTACAAAGCAGTTTATGGGATTATAGTTTGTGCTCTATAGTTCTAATAACAGTGCATTTCCGATTTGTTAGATAGTGTTTTAAGGTACTAAAAATAGCGCTTTTGTTCCATCAATGTTTTTCTTTTTTTATTACAAAGCCCTTTGTGAGATGATAATTTTTGCTCAAGAGTTATAATTACATGCTTTTCGCATTCATTACATAACACTTTATGTGATTACAGTCAGTGCATTCATTTCTTGACTGCCTTGTCAATTTATTATAATGCACTTTATGAAATTATACTTTGTGCTCTATAGTTCTAATGACAGTGCTTTTCCTATTGGTTAGATAGTTTTCTAAGGTACTAAAAATAACGCTTTTGTTTCATCAATTTTTAACATTTTTATTACAAAGCAATTTATGGGATTGTACTTTGTGGTCTATAGTTCTAATAACAGTGTTTTTCCTATTTGTTAAATAGTGTTTTAAGGTACTAAAAATAGGGGTTTTGTTTCACCATTGTTTTTCTTTTTTATTACAAAGCACTTTTTGGGATTATAGTTTGTGTTCTTTAGTTCTAATAACAGTGCTTTTCCTATTTGTCAGATAGTGTTTTAATGTCCTAAAAATAGTGCTTTTGTTTCATCAATGTTTCTCTTTTTTATTACAAAGCCCTTTATGAGATGATAATTTGTGCTCAGGAGTTTTAATTACATGCTTTTCGCATTCATTACAAAACACTTTACGAGATTACAGTTAGTGTATTCATTTCTTTACTTCCTTCTCAATTTATTATAATGTATTTTATGAAATTATACTTTGTGCTCTATAGTTCTAATAACAGTGCTTTTCCTATTTGTTAGATAGTGTTTTAAGGTACTAAAAATAGCATTTTTCTTTCACCAATGTTTTTCATTTTTATTACAAAGAACTTTATGGCATTATACTTTGTGTTCTTTAGAATTTATAACAGTGCTTTTCCTATTTGTTAGATAGTGTTTTAAAGTACTAAAAATAGCGCTTTTGTTTCATAAAAAATTTTCCTTTTTATTGCAAAGCACTTTATGAGATTATATTTTGTGCTTTAGAGTAATAATTAAAGTGTTTTTTTTATATGTTACATAGTGCTTTAAGGAATTACAGTTAGTGCATTTGTTTCTTGACTGCCTTTTCAATTCATCATAAAGCACTTTATGGGATTATACTTTGTGGTCCATAGTTCTAATAACAGTGTTTTTCCTATTTGTTAGATAGTGTTTTAAGGTACTGAAAATAGCGTTTTTGTTTCACCAATGTTTTTCTTTTTTATTACCTAGCAGTTTATGAGATTATACTTTGTGCTCTAGAGTTATAACTACAGTGCTTTACGTATTCATTACATAACACTTTATGGGATTACAGTTAGTGCATTTGTTTCTTGTCTGGCTTGTCAATTTATAATAATGCAGTTTATGAAATTATACTTTGTGGTCTATAGTTCTAATAACAGTGTTTTTCCTATTTGTTAAATAGTGTTTTACGGTACTAAAAATAGCGTTTTTGTTTCACCAATGTTTTTCTTTTTTATTACCTAACAGTTTATGAGATTATACTTTGTGCTCTAGAGTTATAATTACAGTGTTTTTCGTATTCATTACATAACACTTTATGGGATTACTGTTAGTGTGCATTTGTTTCTTCTCTGCCTTGTCAATTTATAATGCAGTTTATGAAATTATACTTTGTGCTCTATAGTTCTAATAACAGTGCTTTTCCTATTTGTTAGATAGTGTTTTAAGATACTAAAAATAGCGTTTTTGTTACACCAATGTTTTTCTTTTTTATTACAAAGGACTTTGTGACATTATACTTTATGCTTTAGAGTTATAATTACAGTGCTTTTCGTATATGTTACATAGCACTAAACTAGATTACAGTTAGTGCATTTGTTTCTTTATTGCCTTTTCAATTTATTATAAAGCACTTTATGGGATTATACTTTGTGCTCTATAGTTCAAATAACATTGCTTTTCCTATTTGTTGGATAGTGTGATAAGGTACTAAAAATAGCGCTTTTGTTTTGTCAATGTTTTTCTGTTTTGTTACAAAGCCCTTTATGAGATGATACTTTGTGCTCAAGAGTTATACTTACAGTGCTTTTCACATTCATTACATAACACTATATGAGATTACAGTTAGTGCAATAATTTCTTGACTGCCTTGTAAATTTATTATAATGCACTTTATGAAATTATACTTTGTGCTATGTAGTTGTAATAACAGTGCTTTTCCTATTTGTTAGACACTGTTTTAAGGTACTAAAAATAGCGCTTTTGTTTCATCAATGTTTTTCATTTTTATTACAAAGCACTTTATAGGATTATTGTTTGTGCTCTATAGTTCTAATAACAGTGCTTTTCCTATTTGTTAGATAGTCTTTTAAGGTACTAATAATAGCGCTTTTGTTCCATCAATGTTTTTCTTTTTTATTACAAAACCCTTTATGAGATGATAATTTGTGCTCAAGAGTTATAATTACATGCTCTTTCGCATTCATTACATAACCCTTTATGAGATTTCTGTTAGTTCATTCATTTCTTCACTGCCTTGTCAATTTACTATTATGCACTTTATGAAATTATACTTTGTCCTCTATAGTTCTAACAACAGTGCTTTTCCTATTTCTTAGATAGTGTTTTACGGTACTAAAAATAGCGCTTTTGTTTCATCAATGTAATTCATTTTTATCACACAACACTTTATGTGATTATACTTTGTGTTCTTTTGTTCTAATAACAGTGTTTTTCCTATTTGTTAGATAGTGTTTTAAGGTCCTAAAAATAGCGCTTTTGTTTCATCAATGTAATTCATTTTTATTACACAACACTTTATGTGATTATACTTTGTGTTCTTTAGTTTTGATAACAGTGCTTTTCCTATTTGTTAGATAGTGTTTTAAGGTACTAAAAATAGCTTTATTGTTTCATCAATGTTTTTCTTTTTTATTACAAAGGACTTTCTGAGATTATACTTTATGCTTTAGAGTTATAATTACAGTGTTTTTCGTATATGTTACATAACACTTAACTAGATTACAGTTAGTGCATTTGTTTCTTGATTGCCTTTTCAATTTATTATAAAGCACTTTATCGGATTATACTTTGTGCTCTATAGTGCAAATAACATTGCTTTTCCTATTTGTTGGATAGTGTGATAAGGTACTAAAAATAGCGCTTTTGTTTTGTCAATGTTTTTCTTTTTTGTTACAAAGCCCTTTGTGAGATGATACTTTGTGCTCAAGAGTTATAATTACAGTGCTTTTCACATTCATTACGTAACACTTTATGACACTACAGTTAGTGCATTCATTTCTTGACTGCCTTGTCAATTTATTATGATGCACTTTACGAAATTATACTTTGTGTTCTATAGTTCTAATAACAGTGCTTTTCCTATTGGTTAGATAGTTTTCTAAGGTACTAAAACTAACGCTTTTGTTTCATGAATGTTTTTCTTTTTTATTACAAAGCCCTTTATGAGATGATAATTTGTGCTCAAGAGTTATAATTATATGCTTTTTGCATTCATTACCTAACACTTTATGAGATTTCTGTTAGTTCATTCATTTCTTCACTGCCTTGTCAATTTACTATAATGCACTTTATGAAATTATACTTTATCCTCTATGGTTCTAACAACACTCCTTTTCCTATTTCTTAGATAGTGTTTTAAGGTACAAAAAATAGCGCTTTTGTTTCATCAATGTAATTCATTTTTATTACACAACACTTTATGTGATTATACTTTGTGTTCTTTACTTCTAATAACAGTGCTTTTCCTATTTGTTAGATAGTGTTTTAAGGTACTAAAAATAGCTTTTTTGTTTCATCAATGTTTTTCTTTTTTATTACAAAGCCCTTTATGAGATGATAATTTGTGCTCAGGAGTTTTAATTACATGCTTTTCGCATTCATTACAAAACACTTTACGAGATTACAGTTAGTGTATTCATTTCTTTACTTCCTTCTCAATTTATTATAATGTATTTTATGAAATTATACTTTGTGCTCTATAGTTCTAATAACAGTGCTTTTCCTATTTGTTAGATAGTGTTTTAAGGTACTAAAAATAGCATTTTTCTTTCACCAATGTTTTTCATTTTTATTACAAAGAACTTTATGGCATTATACTTTGTGTTCTTTAGAATTTATAACAGTGCTTTTCCTATTTGTTAGATAGTGTTTTAAAGTACTAAAAATAGCGCTTTTGTTTCATAAAAAATTTTCCTTTTTATTGCAAAGCACTTTATGAGATTATATTTTGTGCTTTAGAGTAATAATTAAAGTGTTTTTTTTATATGTTACATAGTGCTTTAAGGAATTACAGTTAGTGCATTTGTTTCTTGACTGCCTTTTCAATTCATCATAAAGCACTTTATGGGATTATACTTTGTGGTCCATAGTTCTAATAACAGTGTTTTTCCTATTTGTTAGATAGTGTTTTAAGGTACTGAAAATAGCGTTTTTGTTTCACCAATGTTTTTCTTTTTTATTACCTAGCAGTTTATGAGATTATACTTTGTGCTCTAGAGTTATAACTACAGTGCTTTACGTATTCATTACATAACACTTTATGGGATTACAGTTAGTGCATTTGTTTCTTGTCTGGCTTGTCAATTTATAATAATGCAGTTTATGAAATTATACTTTGTGGTCTATAGTTCTAATAACAGTGTTTTTCCTATTTGTTAAATAGTGTTTTACGGTACTAAAAATAGCGTTTTTGTTTCACCAATGTTTTTCTTTTTTATTACCTAACAGTTTATGAGATTATACTTTGTGCTCTAGAGTTATAATTACAGTGTTTTTCGTATTCATTACATAACACTTTATGGGATTACTGTTAGTGTGCATTTGTTTCTTCTCTGCCTTGTCAATTTATAATGCAGTTTATGAAATTATACTTTGTGCTCTATAGTTCTAATAACAGTGCTTTTCCTATTTGTTAGATAGTGTTTTAAGATACTAAAAATAGCGTTTTTGTTACACCAATGTTTTTCTTTTTTATTACAAAGGACTTTGTGACATTATACTTTATGCTTTAGAGTTATAATTACAGTGCTTTTCGTATATGTTACATAGCACTAAACTAGATTACAGTTAGTGCATTTGTTTCTTTATTGCCTTTTCAATTTATTATAAAGCACTTTATGGGATTATACTTTGTGCTCTATAGTTCAAATAACATTGCTTTTCCTATTTGTTGGATAGTGTGATAAGGTACTAAAAATAGCGCTTTTGTTTTGTCAATGTTTTTCTGTTTTGTTACAAAGCCCTTTATGAGATGATACTTTGTGCTCAAGAGTTATACTTACAGTGCTTTTCACATTCATTACATAACACTATATGAGATTACAGTTAGTGCAATAATTTCTTGACTGCCTTGTAAATTTATTATAATGCACTTTATGAAATTATACTTTGTGCTATGTAGTTGTAATAACAGTGCTTTTCCTATTTGTTAGACACTGTTTTAAGGTACTAAAAATAGCGCTTTTGTTTCATCAATGTTTTTCATTTTTATTACAAAGCACTTTATAGGATTATTGTTTGTGCTCTATAGTTCTAATAACAGTGCTTTTCCTATTTGTTAGATAGTCTTTTAAGGTACTAATAATAGCGCTTTTGTTCCATCAATGTTTTTCTTTTTTATTACAAAACCCTTTATGAGATGATAATTTGTGCTCAAGAGTTATAATTACATGCTCTTTCGCATTCATTACATAACCCTTTATGAGATTTCTGTTAGTTCATTCATTTCTTCACTGCCTTGTCAATTTACTATTATGCACTTTATGAAATTATACTTTGTCCTCTATAGTTCTAACAACAGTGCTTTTCCTATTTCTTAGATAGTGTTTTACGGTACTAAAAATAGCGCTTTTGTTTCATCAATGTAATTCATTTTTATCACACAACACTTTATGTGATTATACTTTGTGTTCTTTAGTTCTAATAACAGTGCTTTTCCTATTTGTTAGATAGTGTTTTAAGGTCCTAAAAATAGCGCTTTTGTTTCATCAATGTAATTCATTTTTATTACACAACACTTTATGTGATTATACTTTGTGTTCTTTAGTTTTGATAACAGTGCTTTTCCTATTTGTTAGATAGTGTTTTAAGGTACTAAAAATAGCTTTATTGTTTCATCAATGTTTTTCTTTTTTATTACAAAGGACTTTCTGAGATTATACTTTATGCTTTAGAGTTATAATTACAGTGTTTTTCGTATATGTTACATAACACTTAACTAGATTACAGTTAGTGCATTTGTTTCTTGATTGCCTTTTCAATTTATTATAAAGCACTTTATCGGATTATACTTTGTGCTCTATAGTGCAAATAACATTGCTTTTCCTATTTGTTGGATAGTGTGATAAGGTACTAAAAATAGCGCTTTTGTTTTGTCAATGTTTTTCTTTTTTGTTACAAAGCCCTTTGTGAGATGATACTTTGTGCTCAAGAGTTATAATTACAGTGCTTTTCACATTCATTACGTAACACTTTATGACACTACAGTTAGTGCATTCATTTCTTGACTGCCTTGTCAATTTATTATGATGCACTTTACGAAATTATACTTTGTGTTCTATAGTTCTAATAACTGTGCTTTTCCTATTGGTTTGATAGTTTTCTAAGGTACTAAAACTAACGCTTTTGTTTCATGAATGTTTTTCTTTTTTATTACAAAGCCCTTTATGAGATGATAATTTGTGCTCAAGAGTTATAATTATATGCTTTTTGCATTCATTACCTAACACTTTATGAGATTTCTGTTAGTTCATTCATTTCTTCACTGCCTTGTCAATTTACTATAATGCACTTTATGAAATTATACTTTATCCTCTATGGTTCTAACAACACTGCTTTTCCTATTTCTTAGATAGTGTTTTAAGGTACAAAAAATAGCGCTTTTGTTTCATCAATGTAATTCATTTTTATTACACAACACTTTATGTGATTATACTTTGTGTTCTTTACTTCTAATAACAGTGCTTTTCCTATTTGTTAGATAGTGTTTTAAGGTACTAAAAATAGCTTTTTTGTTTCATCAATGTTTTTCTTTTTTATTACAAAGCCCTTTATGAGATGATAATTTGTGCTCAAGAGTTATAATTACATTCTTTTCGCATTCATTACATAAAACTTTATGAGATTACTGTTAGTGTATCCATTTCTTGACTGCCTTGCCAATTTACTATAATGCACAATATGAAATTATACATTGTCCTCTATAGTTCTAAAAACAGTACTTTTCCTATTTCTTATATAGTGTTTTAAGGTACTAAAAATAGCATTTTTGTTTCACCAACGTATTTCATTTTTATTACAAAGCACTTTATGGGATTGTACTTTCTGTTCTTTAGTTCTAATAACAGTGCTTTTCCTATTTGTTTGTAGTGTTTTACGGTACTAAAAATAGCGTTATTGTTGGATAGTGTGATAAGGTACAAAAAACAGCGCTTTTGTTTTGTCAATGTTTTTCTTTTTTGTTACAAAGCCCTTTATGAGATGATACTTTGTGCTCAAGAGTTATACTTACAGTGTTTTTCGCATTCATTACATAACACTTTACGAGATTACAGTTAGTGCATTAATTTCTTGACAGCCTTGTAAATTTATTATGATGCACTTTATGAAATTATACTTTGTGCTCTATAGTTGTAATAACAGTGCTTTTCCTATTTGTTAGATACTGTTTTACGGTACTAAAAATAGCGCTTTTGTTTCATCAATGTTTTTCATTTTTATTACAAAGCACTTTATGGGATTATAGTTTGTGCTCTATAGTTCTAATAACAGTGTTTTTCGTATTTGTTAGATAGTGTTTTAAGGTACTATAAATAGCGTTTTGTTTCACCAATGTTTTTCTTTTTTATTACCTTGCAGTTTAGGAGATTATGCTTTGTGCTCTAGAGTTATAACTTCAGTGCTTTTCGTATTCATTACATAACACTTTATGGGAACACAGTTAGTGCATTTCTTCTTGTCTGCCTTGTCAATTTATAATAATGCAGTTTTTCAAATTATACGTTGTGCTCTATAGTTCTAATAACAGTGTTTTTCCTATTTGTTAGATAATGTTTTAAGGTACTAAAAATAGCGCTTTTGTTTCATCAATGCTTTTCTTTTTTATTACAAAGCCCTTTATGAGATGATAATTTGTGCTCAAAAGTTATAATTACATGCTTTTCGCATTCATTACATAACACTTTATGAGATTACAGTTTGTGCATTCATTTCTTGACTTCCTTGTCAATTTATTATAATGCACTTTATGAAATTATACTTTTTGCTCCATAGTTCTAATAACAGTGCTTTTCCTATTTGTTAGATAGTGTTTTAAGGTACTAAAAATAGCGTTTTTTTGTTTCACCACTGTTTTTCATTTTTATTACAAAGCACTTTATGGGATTATACTTTGTGTTCTTTAAAATTAATAACAATGCTTTTCCTATTTGTTAGAAAGTGTTTTAAGGTACTAAAAATAGCGCTTTTGTTTCATAAATGATTTTTCTTTTTATTGCAAAGCACTTTATGAGATTATACTTTGTGCTTTAGAGTAATAATTAAAGCATTTTTTGTATATGTTACACAGTGCTTTAAGGGATTAGAGTTAGTGCATTTGTTTCTTGACTGCCTTTTCAATTTATTATAAAGCACTTTATGGGATTATATTTTGTGGTCTATAGTTCTAGTAATTGTGTTCTTCCTAATTGTTAGATAGTGTTTTAAGGTACTAAAAATAGCGTTTCTGTCTCACCAATGTTTTTCTTTTTTATTACCTAGCAGTTTATGAGATTATGCTTTGTGCTCTAGAGTTATAACTACAGTGCTTTTCATATTCATTACATAACACTTTATGGGATTACAGTTAGTGTATTTGTTTCTTGTCTGCCTTGTCAATTTATAATAATGCAGTTTATGAAATTATACTTTTTGCTTTATAATTCTAATAAGAGTGCTTTTCCTATATTTTAGATAGTGTTTTAAGGTACTGAAAATAGCGCTTTTGTTTCATCAATGTTTTTCTTTTTTATTACAAAGCCCTTTAAAAGATGATAATTTGTGTTCTTTAGTTCCAATAGAGTGCTTTTTCTTTTTTGTTAGAAAGTGTTTTATGGTACTAAAAATTGTACCTTTTTTTCATTAATGTTTTTCTTTTTAATTAGAAAGGACTTTGTGAGATTACACTTTATGCTTTAGAGTTATAATTACCGTGTTTTTCGTATATGTTACCTAGCACTTAACTAGAATACTGTTACTGCATTTGTTTCTTGATTGCCTTTTCAATTTATTATAAAGCACTTTATAGGATTATACTTTGGGCTCTATAATTCAAATAACATTGCTTTTCTTATTTGTTGGATATTGTGTTAAGGTACTAAAAATAGCGCTTTTGTATTATCAATTTTTTTCTTTTTTGTTACAAAGCCCTTAATAAGATGATACTTTGTGCTCAAGAGTTATAATTACAGTGCTTCTGGCATTCATTACATAACACTTTATGACACTACAGTTAGTGCACTCATTTCTCGACTTCCTTGTCAATTTATTATAATGCACTTTATTAAATTATACTTTGTGCTCTATAGTTCTAATAAGAGTGCTCTTCCTATTTGTTAGATAGTTTTTTAAGGTACTAGAAATAGCGCTTTTGTTTCATCAATGTTTTTCTTATTTACTACAAAGCCCTTTATGAGCTGATAATTTGTGCTCAAGAGTTATAATTACATGCTTTTCGCATTCATTACATAACACTTTATGAGATTACAGTTACTGCATTCATTTCTTGACTTCCTTGTCAATTTATTATAATGCACTTTATGAAATTATACTTTGTGCTCCATAGTTCTAATAACAGTGCTTTTCCTATTTGTTAGATAGTGTTTTAAGGTACTAAAAATAGCGCTTTTTTGTTCCACCAATGTTTTTCATTTTTATTACAAAGCACTTTTTGGGATTATACTTTGTGGTCTATAGTTCTAATAACAGTGTTTTTCCTATTTGTTAGATAGTGTTTTAAGGTATTAAAAATAGCATTTTTGTTTCACCAATGTTTTTCTTTTTTATTACCTAGCAGTTTATGAGATTATGCTTTGTGCTCTAGAGTTATAACTACAGTGCTTTTCGTATTCATTACATAACACTTTATGGGATTACAGTTAGTGCATTTGTTTCTTGTCTGCCTTGTCAATTTATAATAATGCAGTTTATAAAGTTATACTTTGTGCTTTATAGTTCTAATAAGAGTGCTTTTCCTATATTTTAGATAGTGTTTTAAGGTACTAAAAATAGCGCTTTTGTTTCATCAATGTTTTTCTTTTTTATTACAAAGCCCTTTATGAGATGATAATTTGTGTTCTTTAGTTCTAATAACAGTGCTTTTCCTATTTGTTAGATAGTGTTTTAAGGTACTAAAAATTGTACCTTCGTTTCATCAATATTTTTCTTTTTAATTACAAAGGACTTTGTGAGATTACACTTTATGCTTTAGAGTTATAATTACCGTGCTTTTCGTATATGTTACCTAGCACTTAACTAGATTACTGTTACTGCATTTGTTTCTTGATTGCCTTTTCAATTGATTATAAAGCACTTTATGGGATTATACCTTGGGCTCTATAGTTCAAATAACATTGCTTTTCTTATTTGTTGGATAGTGAGTTAAGGTACTAAAAATAGCGCTTTTGTATTATCAATTTTTTTCTTTTTTGTTACAAAGCCCTTTATGAGATGATACTTTGTGCTCAAGAGTTATAATTACAGTGTTTCTGGCATTCATTACGTAACACTTTATCACACTACAGTTAGTGTATTCATTTCTTGACTGCCTTGTCAATTTATTATAATGCACTTTATGAAATTATACTTTGTGCTCTATAGTTCTAATAACAGTGCTCTTCCTATTTGTTAGATAGTTTTTTAAGGTACTAAAAATAGCGCTTTTGTTTCATCAATGTTTTTCTTATTTACTACAAAGCCCTTTATGAGCTGATAATTTGTGCTCAAGAGTTATAATTACATGCTTTTCGCATTCATTACATAACACTTTATGAGATTACAGTTAGTGCATTCATTTCTTGACTTCCTTGTCAATTTATTATAATGCACTTTATGAAATTATACTTTGTGCTCCATAGTTCTAATAACAGTGTTTTTCATATTTGTTAGATAGTGTTTTAAGGTACTAAAAATAGCGCTTTTTTGTTCCACCAATGTTTTTCATTTTTATTACAAAGCACTTTTTGGGATTATACTTTGTGGTCTATAGTTCTAATAACAGTGTTTTTCCTATTTGTTAGATAGTGTTTTAAGGTATTAAAAATAGCGTTTTTGTTTCACCAATGTTTTTCTTTTTTATTACCTAGCAGTTTATGAGATTATGCTTTGTGCTCTAGAGTTATAACTACAGTGTTTTTCGTATTCATTACATAACACTTTATGGGATTACAGTTAATGCATTTGTTTCTTGTCTGCCTTGTCAATTTATAATAATGCAGTTTATGAAATTATACTTTGTGCTTTATAGTTCTAATAAGAGTGCTTTTCCTATATTTTAGATAGTGTTTTAAGGTACTGAAAATAGCGCTTCTGTTTCATCAATGTTTTTCTTTTTTATTACAAAGCCCTTTAACATATGATAATTTGTGTTCTTTAGTTCCAATAATAGTGCTTTTCCTTTTTGTTAGAAAGTGTTTTATGGTACTAAAAATTGTACCTTTTTTTCATTAATGTTTTTCTTTTTAATTACAAAGGACTTTGTGAGATTACACTTTATGCTTTAGAGTTATAATTACCGTGTTTTTTGTATATGTTACCTAGCACTTAACTAGAATACTGTTACTGCTTTTGTTTCTTGATTGCCTTTTCAATTTATTATAAAGCACTTTATGGGATTATACTTTGGGCTCTATAGTTCAAATAACATTGCTTTTCTTATTTGTTGGATAGTGAGTTGAGGTACTAAAAATAGCGCTTTTGTATTATCAATTTTTTTCTTTTTTGTTACAAAGCCCTTTATGAGATGATACTTTGTGCTCAAGAGTTATAATTACAGTGTTTCTGGCATTCATTACGTAACACTTTATCACACTACAGTTAGTGTATTCATTTCTTGACTGCCTTGTCAATTTATTATAATGCACTTTATGAAATTATACTTTGTGCTCTATAGTTCTAATAACAGTGCTCTTCCTATTTGTTAGATAGTTTTTTAAGGTACTAAAAATAGCGCTTTTGTTTCATCAATGTTTTTCTTATTTACTACAAAGCCCTTTATGAGCTGATAATTTGTGCTCAAGAGTTATAATTACATGCTTTTCGCATTCATTACATAACACTTTATGAGATTACAGTTAGTGCATTCATTTCTTGACTTCCTTGTCAATTTATTATAATGCACTTTATGAAATTATACTTTGTGCTCCATAGTTCTAATAACAGTGTTTTTCCTATTTGTTAGATAGTGTTTTAAGGTACTAAAAATAGCGCTTTTTTGTTCCACCAATGTTTTTCATTTTTATTACAAAGCACTTTTTGGGATTATACTTTGTGGTCTATAGTTCTAATAACAGTGTTTTTCCTATTTGTTAGATAGTGTTTTAAGGTATTAAAAATAGCGTTTTTGTTTCACCAATGTTTTTCTTTTTTATTACCTAGCAGTTTATGAGATTATGCTTTGTGCTCTAGAGTTATAACTACAGTGTTTTTCGTATTCATTACATAACACTTTATGGGATTACAGTTAATGCATTTGTTTCTTGTCTGCCTTGTCAATTTATAATAATGCAGTTTATGAAATTATACTTTGTGCTTTATAGTTCTAATAAGAGTGCTTTTCCTATATTTTAGATAGTGTTTTAAGGTACTGAAAATAGCGCTTCTGTTTCATCAATGTTTTTCTTTTTTATTACAAAGCCCTTTAACATATGATAATTTGTGTTCTTTAGTTCCAATAATAGTGCTTTTCCTTTTTGTTAGAAAGTGTTTTATGGTACTAAAAATTGTACCTTTTTTTCATTAATGTTTTTCTTTTTAATTACAAAGGACTTTGTGAGATTACACTTTATGCTTTAGAGTTATAATTACCGTGTTTTTTGTATATGTTACCTAGCACTTAACTAGAATACTGTTACTGCTTTTGTTTCTTGATTGCCTTTTCAATTTATTATAAAGCACTTTATGGGATTATACTTTGGGCTCTATAGTTCAAATAACATTGCTTTTCTTATTTGTTGGATAGTGAGTTGAGGTACTAAAAATAACGCTTTTGTATTATCAATTTTTTTCTTTTTTGTTACAAAGCCCTTTATGAGATGATACTTTGTGCTCAAGAGTTATAATTACAGTGTTTCTGGCATTCATTACGTAACACTTTATCACACTACAGTTAGTGTATTCATTTCTTGACTGCCTTGTCAATTTATTATAATGCACTTTATGAAATTATACTTTGTGCTTTATAGTTCTAATAACAGTGCTCTTCCTATTTGTTAGATAGTTTTTTAAGGTACTAAAAATAGCGCTTTTGTTTCATCAATGTTTTTCTTTTTCATTACAAAGCCCTTTATGAGCTGATAATTTGTGCTCAAGAGTTATAATTACATGCTTTTCGCATTCATTACATAACACTTTATGAGATTACAGTTAGTGCATTCATTTCTTGACTTCCTTGTCAATTTATTATAATGCACTTTATGAAATAATACTTTGTGCTCTATAGCTCTAATAACAGTGCTTTTCTATTTGTTAGATAGTGTTTTAAGGTACTAAAAATAGCGCTTTTGTTTCACCAATATTTTTCATTTTTATTACATACCACTTTACGGGATTATAATTTGTGTTCTTTAGAATTAATAACAGTGCTTTTCCTATTTGTTAGATTGTGTTTTAACGTACTAAAAATAGTTCTTTTGTTTCATAATTATTTTTCCTTTTTGTTGCAAAACCCTTTATGAGATTATACTTTGTGCTTAAGAGTAATAATTAAAGTGTTTTTTTTATATGTTTTCATAGTGCATTAAGGGATCACAGTTAGTGAATTTGTTTCTTGACTGCCTTTTCAATTTACTATAAAGCACTTTTTGGGATTATACTTTGTGGCCTATAGGTCTAATAACAGTATTTTCCTTATTTGTTAGATAGTGTTTTAAGGTACTAAAAATAGCGTTTTTGTTTCACAAATGTTTTTCTTTTTTGTTACCTAGCAGTTTATGAGATTATACTTTGTGCTCTAGAGTTATAGTTACACTGCTTTTCGTATTCATTACAAAACACTTTAAGGGATTACAGTTAGTGCATCCATTTCTTGAATGCCTCGTCAATTTATTATAATGCACTTTATGAAACTATACTTTGTGCTCTATAGTTCTAATAACGGTGTTTTTCCTATTTGTTAGATAGTGTTTTAAGATACTAAAAATAGCGCTTCTGTTTCATCAATGTTTTTCATTTTTATTACAAAGCACTTTATGGGATTATATTTGTGTTCTTTAGTTCTAGTAACAGTGCTTTTCCTATTTGTTAGATAGCGTTTTAAAGTACTAAAAATAGTACCTTTGTTTCATCATTGTTTTTCTTTTTTATTACACAGGACTTTGTGAGATTACACTTTATGCTTTAGGGTTATAATTACAGTGCTTTTTGATATGTTACATAGCACTTAACTAGATTACAGTTAGGGCATTTTTTTCTTGATTGCCTTTTCCATTTATTAAAAAGCACTTTATGGGGTTATACTTTGTGCTCTATAATTCTAATAACAGTGTTTTTCCTATCTGTTAGATACTGTTTCAAGATACTAAAAATAGCATTTTTTTTTTCATCAATGTTTTTCTTTTTTATTACAAAGGACTTTGTGACATTATACCTTATGCTTTAGAGTTATAATTACAGTGCTTTTCATATATGTTACATAGCACTTAACTAGATTACAGTTAGTGCATTTGTTTCTTGATTGCCTTTTCAATTTATTATAAAGCACTTTGTGGGCTTTTACTTTGTGCTCAATACTTCAAATAACATTGCTTTTCCTATTTGTTGGATTGTGTGTAAAGGTACTAAAAATAACATTTTTGTTTTCTCAATATTTTTCTTTTTTATTACAAAGCCCTTTACGAGATGATACTTTGTGATCAAGAGTAATAATTACAGTGCTTTTCGCATTCATTACGTAACACTTTATGACACTATAGTTAGTGCATTCATTTCTTGACTGCCTTGTCAATTTATTATAATGCACTTTATGAAATTATACTTTGTGTTCTTTAGTTCTAATAACAGTGCTTTTCCTATTTGTTAGATAGTGTTTTAAGGTACTAAAAATAGCACTTTAGTTTCATCAATGTTTTTCTTTTTTATTACAAAGGACTTTGTGACATTATACTTTATGCTTTAGAGTTATAATTACAGTGCTTTTCGTATATGTTACATAGCACTAAACTAGATTACAGTTAGTGCTTTTGTTTCTTTATTGCCTTTTCAATTTATTATAAAGCACTTTATGGGATTATACTTTGTGCTCTATAGTTCAAATAACATTGCTTTCCCTATTTGTTGGATAGTTTGTTAAGGTACTAAAAATAGCGCTTTTGTTTTATCAATGTTTTTCTTTTTTGTTACAAAGCCCTTTATGAGATGATACTTTGTGCTCAAGAGTTATACTTACAGTGCTTTTCGCATTCATTACATAACACTTTATGTGATTACAGTTAGTGCATTAATTTCTTGACTGCCTTGTAAATTTATTATAATGCACTTTATGAAATTATACTTTGTTCTCTATAGTTCTAATAACGGTGTTTTTCCTATTTGTTAGATAGTGTTTTAAGATACTAAAAATAGCGCTTCTGTTTCATCAATGTTTTTCATTTTTATTACAAAGCACTTTATGGGATTATATTTGTGTTCTTTAGTTCTAGTAACAGTGCTTTTCCTATTTGTTAGATAGCGTTTTAAAGTACTAAAAATAGTACCTTTGTTTCATCATTGTTTTTCTTTTTTATTACACAGGACTTTGTGAGATTACACTTTATGCTTTAGGGTTATAATTACAGTGCTTTTTGATATGTTACATAGCACTTAACTAGATTACAGTTAGGGCATTTTTTTCTTGATTTCCTTTTCCATTTATTAAAAAGCACTTTATGGGATTATACTTTGTGCTCTATAATTCTAATAACAGTGTTTTTCCTATTTGTTAGATACTGTTTCAAGATACTAAAAATAGCATTTTTTTTTTATCAATGTTTTTCTTTTTTATTACAAAGGACTTTGTGACATTATACCTTGTGCTTTAGAGTTATAATTACAGTGCTTTTCATATATGTTACATAGCACTTAACTAGATTACAGTTAGTGCATTTGTTTCTTGATTGCCTTTTCAATTTATTATAAAGCACTTTGTGGGCTTATACTTTGTGCTCTATACTTCAAATAAGATTGCTTTTCCTATTTGTTGGATTGTGTGTAAAGGTACTAAAAATAGCGTTTTTGTTTTCTCAATATTTTTCTTTTCTATTACAAATCCCTTTACGAGATGATACTTTGTGATCAAGAGTAATAATTACAGTGCTTTTCGCATTCATTACGTAACACTTTATGACACTATAGTTAGTGCATTCATTTCTTGACTGCCTTGTCAATTTATTATAATACACTTTATGAAATTATACTTTGTGTTCTTTAGTTCTAATAACAGTGCTTTTCCTATTTGTTAGATAGTGTTTTAAGGTACTAGAAATAGCACTTTAGTTTCATCAATGTTTTTCTTTTTTATTACAAAGGACTTTGTGACATTATACTTTATGCTTTAGAGTTATAATTACAGTGCTTTTCGTATATGTTACATAGCACTAAACTAGATTACAGTTAGTGCATTTGTTTCTTTATTGCCTTTTCAATTTATTATAAAGCACTTTATGGGATTATACTTTGTGCTCTATAGTTCAAATAACATTGCTTTCCCTATTTGTTGGATAGTTTGTTAAGGTACTAAAAATAGCGCTTTTGTTTTATCAATGTTTTTCTTTTTTGTTACAAAGCCCTTTATGAGATGATACTTTGTGCTCAAGAGTTATACTTACAGTGCTTTTCGCATTCATTACATAACACTTTATGTGATTACAGTTAGTGCATTAATTTCTTGACTGCCTTGTAAATTTATTATAATGCACTTTATGAAATTATACTTTGTGCTCTATAGTTGTAATAATAGTGTTTTTCCTATTTGTTAGATACTGTTTTAAGGTACTAAAAAAAGCGCTTTTGTTTCATCAATGTTTTTCATATTTATTACAAAGCACTTTATGGGATTATAGTTTGTGCTCTTTAGTTCTAATAACATTGTTTTTCCTATTTGTTAGATAGTGTTTTAAGGTACTAATAATAGTGCTTTTGTTCAATCAATGTTTTTCTTTTTTATTACAAAGCCCTTTATGAGATGATAATTTGTGCTCAAGAATTATAATTACATGCTTTTCGCATTCATTACGTAACACTTTATGAGATTTCTGTTAGTTCATTCATTTCTTCACTGCCTTGTCAATTTATTATAATGCACATTACGAAATTATACTTTGTCCTCTATAGTTCTAACAACAGTGCTTTTCCTATTTGTTAGTAGTGTTTTACGGTACTAAAAATAGCGTTACTGTTTCATCAATGTTTTTCTTTTTTATTACAAAGGACTTTGTGAGATTACACTTTATGCTTTAGAGTTATAATTACAGTGCTTTTCGTATATGTTACATAACACTTAACTAGATTACAGTTAGTGCATTTGTTTCTTGATTGCCTTTTCAATTTATTATAAAGAACTTTATGGGATTATACTTTGTGCTCTATCCTTTAAATAACATTGCTTTTCCTGTTTGTTTGATAGTGTGTAAAGGTACTAAAAATAGAGTTTTTGTTTTCTCAATGTTTTTCTTTTTTATTACAAAGCCCTTTATGAGATGATACTTTGTCCTCAAGAGTAATAATTACAGTGATTTTCGCATTCATTTTGTAACACTTTATGACACTACAATTAGTGCATTCATTTCTTGACTGCCTTGTCAATTTATTATAATGCACTTTATGAAATTATACTTTGTGCTCTATAGTTCTAATAACAGTGCTTTTCCTATTTGTTAGATAGTGTGTGCAAGGTACTAAAAATATCACTTTTGTTTCATCAATGTTTTTCATCCTTATTACAAAACACTTTATGGGATTATACTTTGTGTTCTTTAGTTCTAATAACAGTGCTTTTTCTATTTGTTAGGCAGTGTTTTAAGGTACCAAAAATAGCTCTTTTGTTTCATCAATGTTTTTCTTTTTTATTACAAAGGACTCTGTTATATTATACTTTATGCTTTAGAGTTATAATTACAGTGTTTTTCGTATATGTTACATAGCACTTAACTAGATTACAGTTGTTGCATTTATTTCTTGATTGCATTTTCAATTTACTACAAAGCACTTTTTAGGATTATACTTTGTGTTTTTTAGTTCTAATAACAGTGCTTTTCCTATTTGTTAGATAGTGTTTTAAGGTACTAAAAATAGCGCTTTCGTTTCATCAATGTTTTTCTTTTTTATTACAAAGGACTTTGTGAGATTATACTTTATGATTTTAAATTATAATTACTGTGCTTTTCGTATATGTTACGTACCACTTAACTAGATTACAGTTAGTGCATTTGTTTCTTGATTGCCTTTTCAATTTATTATAAAGCTCTTTATGGGATTATACTTTGTGCTCTACAGTTTAAATAACATTGCTTTTCCTATTTGTTGGATAGTGTGTAAAGTTACTAAAAATAGTGATTTTGTTTATTCAATGTTTTTCTTTTTTTATTTCAAAGCCCTTTAGGAGATGATACTTTGTGCTCAAGAATTATAATTACAGTGCTTTTCGCATTCATTACATAACACTTTATGACACTACAGTTAATGCATTCATTTCTTGACTGCCTTGTCAATTTATTATAATGCACTTTATGAAATTATACTTTGTGCTCTATAGTTCTAATAATAGTGCTTTTCCTATTTGTTAGATAGTGTTTTAAGGTACTAAAAATAACGCTTTAGTTTCATCAATGTTTTTCATTTTTATTACAAAGCACTTTATGGGATTATACTTTGTGTTCTTTAGTTCTAATAACAGTGCTTTTTCTATTTGTTAGACAGTGTTTTAAGGTACTTAAAATAGCGCTTTTGTTTCAACAATGTTTTTATTTTTTATTACAAAGGATTATGTGATATTATACTTTATGCTTTAGAGTTATAATTACAGTGCTTTTCGTATATGTTACATAGAACTTAACTAGATAACAGTTAGTGCATTTCTTTCTTGATTGCCTTTTCAATTTATTACAAAGCACTTTATGGGATTATACTTTGTGTTCTTTAGTTCTAATAACTGTGCTTTTCCTATTTGTTAGATAGTGTTTTAAGGTACTAAAAATAGCGTTTTTTTTTTCATTAATGTTTTTCTTTTTTATTACATAGGACTTTGTGACATTATACTTTATGCTTTAGAGTTACAATTACAGTGCTTTTCGTATATGTTACATAGCACTTAACTAGATTACAGTTAGTGCATTTGTTTCCTGATTGCCTTTTCAATTTATTATAAAGCACTTTATGGGATTATACTTTGTGCTCTATAGTTCAAGTAACATTGCTTTTCCTATTTGTTGGATAGTATGTAAAGATACAAAAAATAGCGTTTTTGTTTTCTCAATGTTTTTCTTTTTTATTACAAAGCCATTTATGAGATGATACTTTGTGTTTAAGAGTAAGAATTACAGTGCTATTCGCATTCATTACGTAACACTTCATGACATTACAGTTAGTGCATTCATTTCTTGACGGCCTTGTCAATTTATTATAATGCACTTTATGAAATAATACTTTGTGCTCTATAGTTCTAATAACAGTGTTTTTCCTATTTGTTAGATAGTGTTTCAAGGTACTAAAAATAGTGCTTTTGTTTCATCAATGTTTTTCATTTTTATTACGAAACACTTTATGGGATTATACTTTGTGTTCTTTATCTCTAATAACAGTGCTTTTTCTATTTGTTAGACAGTGTTTTAAGGTACTAAAAATAGCGCTTTTGTTTCATCAATGTTTTTATTTTTTATTACAAAGGACTCTGTGACATTATACTTTATGCATTAGAGTTGTAATTACAGTGCTTTTCGTATATGTTACATAGCACTTAGCTAGATTACAGTTAGTGCATTTCTTTCTTGATTACCTTTTCAATTTATTACAAAGGACTTTATTGGATTCTACGTTGTGTTCTTTAGTTCTAATAACAGTGCGTTTCCTACTTGTTAGATAGTGTTTTAAGGTACTAAAAATAGGGTTTTTTCTTCATCAATGTTTTTCTTTTTTATTCCAAAGAACTTTGTGAGATTACACTTTATGCTTTAAAGTTATAACTACAGTGCTTTTTGATATGTTACATAGCACTTAACTAGATTACAGTTAGGGTATTTGTTTCTTGATTGCCTTTTCAATTTATTATAAAGCACTTTATGGGATTATACTTTGTCCTCTATAGTTCAAATAATATTTCTTTTCCTATTTGTTGGATAGTGTGTTAAGGTACTAAAAATAGCACTTTTGTTTTATCAATGTTTTTCTTTTTTATTACAAAGCCCTTTATGAGATGATACTTTGTGCTCAAGAAATTATAATTACAGTGCTTTTCGCATTCATTACGTAACACTTTATGACACTACAGTTAGTGCATTCATTTCTTGACTGCCTTGTCAATTTATTATAATGCACTTTATGAAATTATACTTTGTGCTCTATATTTCTTATAACAGTGCTTTTCCTATTTCTTAGATAGTGTTTTAAGGTACTAAAAATAGCGATTTTGATTCCTCAGTGTAATTCATTTTTATTACAAAGCACTTTATGGGATTATACTTTGTGTTCTTTAGTTCTAATAACAGTGCTTTTCATATTTGTTAGATAGTGTTTTAAGGTACTAAAAATAGCGTTTTTGTTTCATCAATGTTTTTCTTTTTTATTACAAAGGACTTTGTGAGATTATAGTTTATGATTTATAGTTATAATTACAATTCTTTTCGTATATGTTACATAGCACTAAACTAGATTACAGTTAGCGCATTAGTTTCTTGATTGCCCTTTCAATTTATTATAAAGCTCTTCATGGGATTATACTTTGTTCTCTATAGTTCAAGTAACATTGCTTTTCCTATTTGTTGGATACTTTGTTAAGGTACTAAAAATAGCGCTTTTGTTTTATCAATATTTTTCTTTTTTGTTATAAAGCCTTTTATGAGATGATACTTTGTGCTCAAGAGTACTAATTACAGTGCTTTTCGCATTCATTACGTAACACTTTATGACACTACAGTTAGTGCATTCATTTCCTGACTGCCTTGTCAATTTATTATAACGCACTTTATGAAATTATACTTTGTGTTCTATAGTTCTAATAACAGTGCTTTTCCTATTTGTTAGATAGTGTTTTAAGGTACTAAAAATAGCGTTTTTGTTTCATCAATGTTTATCATTTTTATTACAAAGCACTTTTTGGGATTATACTTTGTGTTCTTTAGTTCTAATAACAGTACTTTTCCTATTTTTTAGATAGTGTTTTAAGGTCCTAAAAATAGCGCTTTTGTTTCATCAATGTTTTTATTTTTTATTACAAAGGACTATGTGACATTATCCCTTATGCATTAGAGTTATAATTACAGTCCTTTTCGTATATGTTACATAGCACTTGACTAGATTACAGTTAGTGCATTTCCTTCTTGATTACCTTTTCAATTTATTATAAAGCACTTTATGGGATTATACTTTGTGTTCTTTAGTTCTAATAACAGTGCTTTTCCTATTTGTTAGATAGTGTTTTAAGGTACTAAAAATAGCGTTTTTTCTTCATCAATGTTTTTCTTTTTTATTACAAAGGACTTTGTGAGATTACACTTTAAGCTTTAGAGTTATAACTACAGTGCTTTTCGATATGTTACATAGCACTTAACTAGATTACAGTTAGGGCATTAATTTCTTGATTGCCTTTTAAATTTATTATAAAGCACTTTATGGGATTATACTTTGTGCTCTATTGTTCTAATAACAGTGCTTTTCCTATTTGTTAGATAGAGTTTTAAGGTACTAAAAATAGCATTTTTGTTTCATCAATGTTTATCATTTTTATTACAAAGCACTTTTTGGGATTATACTTTGTGTTCTTTAGTTCTAATAACAGTACTTTTCCTATTTTTTAGATAGTGTTTTAAGGTCCTAAAAATAGCGCTTTTGTTTCATCAATGTTTTTATTTTTTATTAAAAAGGACTATGTGACATTATACCTTATGCATTAGAGTTATAATTACAGTCCTTTTCGCATATGTTACATAGCACTTGACTAGATTACAGTTAGTGCATTTCCTTCTTGATTACCTTTTCAATTTATTATAAAGCACTTTATGGGATTATAGTTTGTGTTCTTTAGTTCTAATAACAGTGCTTTTCCTATTTGTTATATAGTGTTTTAAGGTACTAAAAATAGCGTCTTTTCTTCATCAATGTTTTTCTTTTTTATTACAAAGGACTTTGTGACATTACACTTTAAGCTTTAGAGTTATAACTACAGTGCTTTTCGATATGTTACATAGCACTTAACTAGATTACAGTTAGGGCATTTGTTTCTTGATTGCCTTTTAAATTTATTATAAAGCACTTTATGGGATTATACTTTGTGCTCTATAGTTCTAATAACAGTGCTTTTCCTATTTGTTAGATAGAGTTTTAAGGTACTAAAAATAGCATTTTTGTTTCATCAATGTTTATCATTTTTATTACAAAGCACTTTTTGGGATTATACTTTGTGTTCTTTAGTTCTAATAACAATGCTTTTACTATTTGTTAGATAGTGTTTTAAGGTCCTAAAACTAGCGCTTTTGTTTCATCAATGTTTTTCTTTTTAATTACAAAGCCCTTTATGAGATGATAATTAGTGCTCATGAGTTATAATTACATGCTTTTCGCATTCATTACATAACACTTTATGAGATTACAGTAAGTGCATTCATTTCTTGACTTCCTTGTCAATTTACTATAATGCACTTTATGAAATTATACTTTGTGCTCTGTAGTTCTAATAACAGTGCTTTTCTTATTTGTTAGATAGTGTTTCAAGGTACTAAAAATAGCGCTTTTGTTTCATCAATGTTTTTTATTTTTATTACAAAGCACTTCATGGGATTATACTTTGTGTTATTTAGTTCTAATAACTGTGGTTTTCCTATTTGTTAAATAGTGTTTTATGGTACTAAAAATAGCATTTTTTTTTTCATCAATGTTTTTCTTTTTTATTACAAAGGACTTTGTGACATTATACTTTATGCTTTAGAGTTATAATTAAAGTTTTTTCGTATATGTTACATAGCACGTAACTAATTACAGTTAGTGCATTTGTTTCTTGATTGCCTTTTCAATTTATTATAAAGCACTTTATGGGATTATACTTTGTGCTCTATAGTTCAAATAACATTACTTTTCCTATTTGTTGGATAGTGTGTAAAGTTACTAAAAATAGCGTTTTTGTTTTTTCAATGTTTTTCTTTTTTATTACAATGCCCTTTATGAGATGATACTTTGTGCTCCAGAGTTATAATTATAGTGCTTTTCGCATTCATTACGTAACACTTTATGACTCTACAGTTAATGCATTCATTTCTTGACTGCCTTGTCAATTTATTATAACGCACTTTATGAAATTATACTTTGTGTTCTATAGTTCTAATAACAGTGCTTTTCCTATTTGTTAGATAGTGTTTTAAGGTACTAAAAATAGCGTTTTTGTTTCATCAATGTTTATCATTTTTATTACAAAACTTATACTTTGTGTTCTTTAGTTCTAATAACAGTGCTTTTTCTATTTGTTGGATAGTGTGTAAAGTTACTAAAAATAGCGTTTTTGTTTCTTCAATGTTTTTCATTTTTATTACAAAGCACTTTATGGGATTATACTTTGTGTTCTTTAGTTCTAATAATAGAGTTTTTTCTATTTGTTAGACAGTGTTTTAAGGTACTTAAAATAGCGCTTTTGTTTCATCAATGTTTTTATTTTTTATTATAAAGGATTATGTGATATTATACTTTGTGCTTTAGAGTTATAATTACAGTGCTTTTCGTATATGTTACATAGAACTTAACTAGATTACAGTTAGTGCATTTCTTTCTTGATTGCCTTTTCAATTTATTACAAAGCACTTTATGGGATTATTCTTTGTGTTCTTTAGTTCTAATAACTGTGCTTTTCCTATTTGTTAGATAGTGTTTTAAGGTACTAAAAATAGCATTTTTTTTCATCAATGTTTTTCTTTTTTATTACATAGGACTTTGTGACATTATACTTTATGCTTTAGAGTTACAATTACAGTGCTTTTCGTATATGTTACATAGCACTTAACTAGATTACAGTTAGTGCATTTGTTTCTTGATTGCCTTTTCAATTTATTATAAAGCACTTTATGGGATTATACTTTGTGTTCTATAGTTCAAGTAACATTGCTTTTCCTATTTGTTAGATAGTGTTTTAAGGTACTAAAAATAGCGTTTTTTTTTCATCAATGTTTTTCTTTTTTATTACATAGGACTTTGTGACATTATACTTTATGCTTTAGAGTTACAATTACAGTGCTTTTCGTATATGTTACATAGCACTTAACTAGATTACAGTTTGTGCATTTCTTTCTTGATTACCTTTTCAATTTATTACAAAGCACTTTATGGGATTATACTTTGTGTTCTTTAATTCTAATAACAGTGCTTTTCCTATTTGTTAGATAGTGTTTTAAGGTACTAAAAATAGCGTTTTTGTTTCATCAATGTTTTTCTTTTTTATTACAAAGGACTTTGTGAGATTATAGTTTATGATTTATAGTTATAATTACAATTCTTTTCGTATATGTTACATAGCACTAAACTAGATTACAGTTAGCGCATTTGTTTCTTGATTGCCCTTTCAATTTATTATAAAGCTCTTCATGGGATTATACTTTGTTCTCTATAGTTCAAGTAACATTGCTTTTCCTATTTGTTGGATACTTTGTTAAGGTACTAAAAATAGCGCTTTTGTTTTATCAATATTTTTCTTTTTTGTTATAAAGCCTTTTATGAGATGATACTTTGTGCTCAAGAGTACTAATTACAGTGCTTTTCGCATTCATTACGTAACACTTTATGACACTACAGTTAGTGCTTTCATTTCTTGACTTCCTTGTCAAATTACTATAATGCACGTTATGAAATTATACTTTGTGCTCTGTAGTTCTAATAACAGTGCTTTTCCTATTTGTTTGATAGTGTTTCAAGGTACTAAAAATAGCGCTTTTGTTTCATCAATGTTTTTTATTTTTATTACAAAGCACTTCATGGGATTATACTTTGTGTTATTTAGTTCTAATAACTGTGCTTTTCCTATTTGTTAAATAGTATTTTATGGTACAAAAAATAGCGTTTTTTTTTTCATCAATATTTTTCTTTTTTATTACAAAGGACTTTGTGACATTATACTTTATGCTTTAGAGTTATAATTATAGTTTTTTCGTATATGTTACATAGCACGTAACAAATTACAGTTAGTGCATTTGTTTCTTGATTGCCTTTTCAATTTATTATAAAGCACTTTATGAGATTATACGTTGTGCTCTATAGTTCAAATAACATTGCTTCTCCTATTTGTTGGATAGTCTGTAAAGGTACTAAAAATAGCGCTTTTGTTTTTTCAATGTTTTTCTTTTTTATTACAAAGCCCTTTATGAGATGATAATCTGTGCTCAAGAGTTATAATTACAGTGCTTTTTGCATTCATTACGTAACACTTTATCACACTACAGTTAGTGCATTCATTTCTTGACTGCCTTGTCAATTTATTATAATGCATTTTATGAAATTATACTACGTGCTCTATATTGCTTTTCCTATTTATTAGATATTGTTTTAAGGTACTAAAAATAACGCTTTTGTTTCATCAATGTTTTTCACTTTTATTACAAAGCACTTTATGGGATTATACTTTGTTAGTTCTAATAATATTGCTTTTCCTATTTGTTAGATAGTGTATTAAGTTACTAAAATTGCACTTTTGTTTTATCAATGTTTTTCTTTTTTATTACAAATCCCATTATGAGATCATACTTTGTGCTCAAGAGTTATATTTACAGCGCTATTCGCATTCATTACATAACACTTTATGAGACTACAGTTAGTGCATTTATTTTTTGACTGCCTTGTCAGTTGATTATAATGCACTTTATGAAATTATACTTTGTGCTCTATAGTTCTAATAACAGTGTTTTTCCTATTTGTTAGATAGTGTTTTAAGGTACTAAAAATAGCGCTTTTGTTTCATCAATGTTTTTCACTTTTATTACAAAGCACTCTATCGGATTATACTTTGTGCTCTTTAATTCTAATAACAATGCTTTTTCTATTTGTTAGACAGTGTTTTAAGGTACTAAAAATAGTGCTTTTGTTTCATCAATGTTTTTATTTTTTATTACAAACGACTTTGTGAGATTATACTTTATGCTTTAGAGTTATAATTACAGTGTTTTTCGCATTCATTACATAATACTTTATGAGATTACAGTTAGTGCATTCATTTTTTGACTGCCTTGTCAATTTATTATAATGTACTTTATGAAATTATACTTTGTGCTTTATAGTTCTAATAACAGTGCTTTTCTTATTTGTTAGATAGTGTTTTAAGATACTAAAATAGTGCTTTTGTTTCACCAATGTTTTTCATTTTTTATTACAAAGCACTTTATGGGATTATACTTTGTGTTCTTTAGTTCCAATAACTGTGTTTTTCCTATTTGTTAGATAGTGTTTTCAGGTACTAAAAATAGAGCTTTTGTTTCATCAATGTTTTCTTTTATATTGCAAAGGTCATTATGAGATTATACTTTGTGCTTCAGAGTAATAGTTAAAGTGTTTTTGTGTATATGTTACACAGTGCCTTAAAGGATTACAGTTAGTGCATTTGTTTCTTGACTGCATTTTCAATTTATTATAAAATAATTTTTGGGATTATACTTTGTGGTCTATAGTTCCAATAACAGTGTTTTTCCTATTTGTTAGAGAGTGTTTTAAGGTACTAAAAATTGCATTTTTCTGTCTATAGTTCTAACAACAGTGCTTTTCAAATTTCTTAGATAGTGTTTTAAGGTGCTAAAAATAGCGCTTTTGTTTCATCAATGTAATACATTTTTATTACACAACACTTTATGTGATTATACTTTTTGTTGTTTAGTTCTAATAACAATGCTTTTCCTATTTGTTAGATAGTGTTTTAAGGTACTAAAAATAGCTTTTTTGTTTCATCAATGTTTTTCTTTTTAATTACAAAGCCCTATATGAGATGATAATTTGGGCTCAAGAGTTATAATTACATGCTTTCCGCATTTATTACATAACACTTTATGAGATTACAGTTAGTGCATTCATTTCTTGACTGCCTTGTCAATTTATTATAATGCACTTTATGAAATTATACTTTGTGCTCTATAGTTCTAATAATAGTTCTTTTCCTATTTGTTAGATAGTGTTTTAAGGTACTAAAAATAGCGCTTTTGTTTCATCAATGTTTTTCATTTTTATTACAAAGTACTTTATGGGATTATATTTGTGTTCTTTAGTTCTAATAACAGCGTTTTTCCTATTTGTTAGATAGTGTCTTACGGTGCTAATAATAGCGCTTTTCTTTCATCAATTTTTCTCTTTTTTATTACAAAGGACTTTGTGAGATTACACTTTATGCTTTTGAGTTATAATTACAGTGTTTTTCGTATATGTTACATACCACTTAACTAGATTACAGTTAGTGCATTTGTTTCTTGATTGCGTTTTCAATTTATTATAAAGCACTTTAAGGGATTATACTTTGTGCTCTATAGTTCCAATAACATTGCTTTTCCTATTTGTTCGATAGTGTGTTAAGGTACTAAAAATAGCGCTTTTGTTTTGTCAATGTTTTTTTTTTTATTACAAAGCCCTTTATGAGATGATAGTTTGCGCTCAAGAGTTATAATTACAGTGCTATTCGCATTCATTACCTAACACTTTATGAGACTACAGATAGTGCATTTATTTTTTGATTGCCTTGTCAATTTATTATACTGCACTTTATGAAATTATACTTTGTGCTCTATAGTTCTAATAATAGTGCTTTTCCTATTTGTTAGATAGTGTTTTAAGGTACTAAAAATAGCGCTTTTGTTTCATCAATGTTTTTCACTTTTATTACAAAGCACTTTATGAGATTATACTTTGTCTTCTTTAGTTCTAATAACAGTGCTTTTTCTATTTGTTAGATAGTGTTTTAAGGTACTAAAAATAGCGCTTTTGTTTCATCAATGTTTGTCTTTTTTATTACCAAGCCCTTTATGAGATGATAATTTGTGCTCAAGAGTTATAATTACATGCTTTTCGCATTCATTACATAACACTTTATGAGATTGCAGTTAGTGCATTCATTTCTCGATTGCCTTGTCAATTTATTATAATTCACTTTATGAAATTATACCTTGTGCTCTATAGTTCTAATAATAGTGCTTTTCCTATTTGTTAGATGATGTTTTAAGGTACTAAAAATAGCGCTTTGGTTTCATCAATGTTTTTCATTTTTGTTACAAAGCATTGTATGGGATTATACTTTGTATTCTTTAGTTCTAATAAATGTGCTTTTCCTATTTGTTAGATAGTGTTTTAAAGTACTAAAAATAGCATTGTTGTGTCACCAATGTTTTTCTTTTTATTACCTAGCAGTTTATGAGATTATACTTTGTGCCCTAGAGTTATAATTACTATGCTTTTCGTATTCATTACATAACACTTTATGGGATTACAGTCAGTGTATTTGTTTCTTAACTGCCTTGTCAATTTATTATAATGCAGTTTATGAAATTATACTTTTTGCTCTATAGTTCTAATAACAGTGCTTTTCCTATTTGTTAGATAGTGTTTTAAGGTACTAAAAATAGCGCTTCTGTTTCACCATTTTTTTTTTTAATACAAACCCTATATGAGATGATAATTTGTGCTCAAGAGTTATAATTACATGCTTTCCGCATTCATTACATAACACTTTATGAGATTACAGTTAGTGCATTCATTTCTTGACTGCCTTGTCAATTTATTATAATTCACTTTATGAAATTATACCTTGTGCTCTATAGTTCTAATAATAGTGCTTTTCCTATTTGTTAGATAATGTTTTAAGGTACTAAAAATAGCGCTTTGGTTTCATCAATGTTTTTCATTTTTGTTACAAAGCACTGTATGGGATTATACTTTGTATTCTTTAGTTCTAATAACAGTGCTTTTCTTATTGTTAGATAGTTTTTTAAGGTACTAAAAATAGCGTTTTTCATCAATGTTTTTTCCTTTATTGAAAAAACAAAAGCGCTAAATCTACTAATTCGAACACTCTACAACAAATACGAAAAGCACTGTAATTAGAACTATAGAGCACAAAGTAAGTATAATCTATAACATGATATATAATACAAAGGAAAAACATTGAAAAAAGAAAAGCGCTAAATACACTAAATTCGAACACTCTACAACAAATACGAAAAGCACTACAATTAGAACTATAGAGCACAAACTAAGTATAATCTATAACATGCTATATTATATAAAGGAAAAACATTGAAAAACAAAAGCGCTAAATCTACTAATTTCGAACACCCTACAACAAAGACGAAAAGCACTGTAATTAGAACTATAGAGCACAAAGTAAGTATAATCTATAACATGATATATAATACAAAGGAAAAACATTGAAAAAAAAAAGCGCTAAATACACTAATTTCGAACACTCTACAACAAATACGAAAAGCACTTTAATTTGAACTATAGAGCACAAAGTAAGTATAATCTATAACTTGCTATATAATACAAAGGAAAAACAGTGAAAAAACAAAAGCGTTAAATACACTAATTTCGAACACTCTACAACAAATACAAAAAGCACTGCAATTAGAACTATAGAGCACAAAGTAAGTATAATCTATAACATGTTGTATAATATAAAGGAAAAACATTGAAAAATAAAAGCGCTAATCATACTAATTTCGAACACTCTACAAGAAATACGAAAAGCACTATAATTAGAACTATAGAGCACAAAGTAAGTGTAATCTATAACATGCTATATAATACAAAGGAAAACCATTGAAAAAACAAGAATGCTTAATATACTAATTTCGAACACTCTACAGCAAATACGAAAAGCACTGCAATTAGAACTATAGAGCACAAAGTAAGTATAATCTATAACATGCTATGTAATATAAACGAAAAACATTAATAAAACAAAAGCGCTAAATGTACTAATTTTGAACACTCTACAACAAATACGAAAAGCACTGCAATTAGAACTATAGAGCACAAAGTAAGTATAATAAATAACATGCTATATAATATAAAGGAAAAACATTGAAAAAACGAAAGCGCTAAATATACTAATTTCGAACACTCTAAAATAAATACGAAAAGCACTGGAATTAGAACTATACAGCACAAAGTAAGTATAATCTATAACATGCTATATAATACAAAGGAAAAACATTGAAAAAACAAAAGCGCTAAATATACTAATTTCGAACACTCTACAACAAATACGAAAGCACTAAAATTAGAACTATAGAGCACAAAGTAAGTATAATCTATAACATGATATATAATATAAAGGAAAAACATTGAAAAAACAAAAACGCGAAATACTCTAATTTCGAACACTCTACAACAAATACGAAAAGTTTCATGGACCGAATTGATCAACTACACAAGACACGGAATATACTAACTAAAACAGAACTAACTAATAAACAACGACAAAGAACGAACAACTAAACATAACTAACTAAGCAAGAAAGAACAAATTAACTAAGCGGAAACGAATAAAGCGAGAAAAAGGATAATCGAAAGAGAAGCAAACCTAAGTAAATACTAACGTAAGCTCGACCCGATACCCTTCTAGCATCGAACCATCCTCCACGAAGGCACCACCTCGGTCGACACTTTGGAGAGCTCTTCCACCTTCCCCAAATGCCACGAACTTGAGGCTTTATACTCAAACCTGAATTTTTAAACTAAACCCCATGGAGCATGCAATGGAATTGCATTCCATGAAATATTAGACTAAAAGAGAAAGTATTGCTATAAAGCATAACTTTTCATAAAAAAGGAAATGATCAATAATGATCAAATATTCATAAAAATATTCTTGCTTGGTGTGTTTTACAATGCACCTTAAGGGTCCTATTTATAGGAGTGGGGGAAGGGGCAAGTGGAGTGATTTTCCAATGTGGGATGGGTTGTGTATAAGTAAGTAACCTCCACACGAGTGACACCTAGCTAATGGTCCCCCCCCCCCTTGCGTGTGAGAGGCATGTGAGAGTTTATTATATATACATAAGTGGTTCCAATGGATGGTCCCCCCCACTTAAGAATGTGTAACCTAGGTTTATATAATTACATGTTAAACCCTCAATTTTAGCAAACTCCTAGGTTTGCAAAAGTTTTCCGTTAGTTGTCCGATTAAGGCGTTGCAAGCTCCAATGTAACCTTTACAACCACGGCACTCACCCTAGGCTTTCCATCAAGTCCTCGCATGTTGTAACATAGTCCGTCCGTTGGGCCCCAATTCTCTAATTTCTTTATCATTCCTTGCAATTTTTCAATGCACGCTTTCACTCGAGTTCTCGAGACTGGTCCAATTGGAATATGTGGAATTGCAAGTCCCGATCTTTTCGTATCCATGTCTTCTTCTCCCCCTTCAGAAGGTTGATCCATCAACCATTGTGCTTCCTCATCGGCTCGATCATAGAGTGATAAATCTGCAGTATTAAAAGTAGGATTAATACCATATTCATCCGGAAGTTCCAAACGGTATGCATTATCATTAATCCTTTCAAGCATTAGAAATGGCCCATCTCCTCGGGGTGATAGCTTTGTACGTCGCCTTGCTGGAAATCTTTCCTTTCTCATGTGAATCCAAACCCAATCGCCGGGATGCAATATTACAGCTTTACGTCCGCGGTTAGCGTACTTAGCATATACCTCCGCAGATTTTTCTAGACTTGCTTTGACATCCTTACGAAGTTCCTTTATGCGTCTTGCTCGTTCCCTACCATTAACATTTAAGAACTCATTGCTAGGCAATGGTAAAAGATCAGTAGGCGTTAGTGGGTTCATTCCATAAACTACTTCAAACGGTGACATGTGTGTGGCTGTGTGGATATGTCTATTGTATGCAAATTCAATGTAAGGAAGACATTCATCCCAACTTTTACCATGTGAATTCACAATAACTCTAAGGAGATTACCCAACACCCGGTTTACCGCCTCCGTTTGTCCGTCAGTTTGGGGGTGATAGGATGTGGAGAAAAGAAGCTTGGTACCAATTTCGTGCCACAATGATTTCCAAAAGTAACTCATGAACTTTGCATCACGATCTGAGACAATAGACCTTGGCACTCCATGAAGGCGTACTATCTCCTTGAAAAACAGTTTGGCGATGTGATGGGCATCATTTGTCTTTGCACTAGGAATGAAATGCGCCATCTTGGAAAACCTATCAACCACAACGAAAATAGAATCTTTAGCATGTGCAGTTCTAGGTAAACCCAACACAAAATCCATACTAATATCAATCCAAGGTCCCTCAGGGGGTGGAAGAGGCATGTAGAGTCCATGTGGCTTAAGTGTTGACTTGGCCTTAAGGCACGTCACGCATCGTGAAATATAATCTGCAACTTGCTTGCGCATTCCAGGCCAATAAAATTTCTCTCCAAGAGCTTCCATTGTAGCATTATTCCCAAAGTGGCCCATCATGTCACCACCATGAACTTCTTGTATTAGTAACTCCCGAATGGAGCATTTTGGGATACAAAGTCGATTATCACAATACAAAAATCCCTCATGTCTGCAATACTTATCATGCCCATGAAATTCACACAAAGCATACACATCTTTGAAATCCTCATCAGTGTGGTATAATTCCTTAACATGCTCAAATCCTAATAAATGTGTGGACGCGTATGAAATTAAAGCATACCTGCGTGAGAGTGCATCCGCGACAATATTATCCTTACCCTTTTTGTACTTAATGGTGTATCGGAATGACTCAATAAAAGATACCCATCTTGTGTGCCTTCGATTCAGCTGTTGTTGCCCCCTCAAGTGCTTCAAGGTCTCATGATCGGTGTGTATCACAAACTCACGTGGCATCAAATAATGTTGCCATGTCTTTAAAGCCCGTACCACCACATACAACTCCTTGTCATATGTAGAGTAATTTAAGGCAGCCCCTCCAAATTTCTCACTATGATAGGCTATGGGTCGACCTTCTTGAAGCAAAATTGCACCCATGCCTTTGCCCGAAGCGTCACACTCAAGCTCAAAGGTCTTCTCAAAATTTGGTAGAGCAAGTACTGGTGCTTGAGTAAGCTTTGCCTTCAATGTCTCAAACGCTTCTTGGTGTGCTTGCTCCCATTTAAATGGGACTCCCTTCTTGAGCAAGGACGTGAGAGGAGCAGCGATCATGCTAAAACCAGGCACGAACCTCCGAAAAAATCCACACATTCCCAAAAACCTCCTAATTTCTCCCACATTCATTGGAGGTGTCCATTCTTTAATTGCCTTTACTTTTGTTTCATCAACCTTCAAGCCATCCTCGCAAACTACAAACCCAAGGAAATCAACTTCATTAGTGTGGAATATGCACTTTTTAAAATTAGCATAGAGTTATTTTTCCCTTAACCGTTGAAAGACGAGTCGCACATGCTCCACATGTTCCTTTTCACTTTTACTGTAGACAAGAATATCATCAAAGTATACTACAACAAATTTACCAATGAAAGCACGTAGAACATGATTCATTAAACGCATGAAGGTACTAGGAGCATTAGTTAGACCGAATGGCATTACCAACCATTCGTACAGACCTAGCTTTGTTTTAAATGCCGTCTTCCACTCATCGCCGGGTTGCATACGAATCTGGTGGTATCCCTCCGAAGGTCAATCTTGGAGAAGATTCTCGCTCCATTGATCTCATCAAGCAAGTCATCAAGACGCGGGATTGGGTGTCGATACTTAATTGTAATTGCATTCACTGCTCTACAACCCACACACATCCTCCAAGTCCCATCCTTCTTTGGGACAATGATAACAGGAACAGCACATGGTGATAAGCTCTCCCGAACCCATCCCTTCTCAAGAAGTTCTTGGACTTGTTTTTGAATCTCTTTATTCTCATTTGGGTTGCACCGATATGCAGGACGATTTGGGATCGAAACACTGGGTACGAAGTCAATTTGATGCTCTATCCCACGAATGGGCTGTAGTCCTTGCGGTAGTTCCTCCGGGTATACATCCTTCATCTCTTCCAGCATCCTAGCAAAGGGAATGGGAAAATTAGTGAGTAGATTATCTTTATCAGAATGAAATAAATCTTTGCATAACAACATAAAACAACCCCCCTTTTGATGATCTAGGTCACCAACTTCTCTCTAAAAATCGGTAAGTGAAAGAAAGATGTTGGAACCCTTAGCAGTAGACTCTCTCTTTTCCTCTGTGGATACTTCTTCTTTTCCTTTAGCTCTTTTAAGGCTTTCAGCCTCTTGCATCTTCTTTCGCAAACTTTCTTGGTCTTTTCGAACCTCCTTCAATGGCAAAGAAGGAATCATTACCTTGTAGCCCTTGTCATAAAATCTAACTTTGTTAGTCTTGCCATCATAGATAATTCCTTTATCGGATTGCCATGGTCGGCCAAGAAGCACATGGCATGCGGTCATCGGAGCAACATCACAAAGGACATCCTCTTTGTAGGGGCCGATTGAAATTGGAACTTTGGCTTGCCTAGTGATCTTCATATCTCCACTAGAGTTCATCCATTGAAGATGGTATGGAGTTGGATGCTTGATAGTTTGGAGTCCAACCTTGTCTACCATACCAACTTACGACATTGGTGCAACTTCCGTTATCAATGATTATCGACGCTCGCTTCCCACCAATCTTGCACCGACAATGGAACAAATTCTCCCGTTGCTCCTTAACCCGATCAACAAATTTTTCCGACTCCTTGGGAACTGCTCCAAGCATTCGCAAAACCACTAGAGACTCCCCGGATGAATCATCTTCAATGTGCTCTTCCGTCTCTTGGATTGCTTCATCCTCACTCGCCTCAACCTCATGTTCCCAATCTTCACCCTCATCATCCGACAAAAGTACATTGTCCCCATTGTCACAAAGCACAACAGTTCGCACATTAGGGCATGTATTGGCATAATGACCTTTCCTTTGACACTTAAAGCATGTGACATCCTTTGCTTTGTTTGGTGAACCATCCTTGCTGACTCTCCTTGGTTCATCACGCTTAACCACCTTAAGCGGCTCATTCTTGGTCGTGTGCTTATCATCTCCTTTGGGCCAAGATTTTGTTGATCCCGTATTACCCCCAAACTCGTTGAAATTCGGTGACGTCTTTCCAAAGCTCACACTTACTCCTACCTTTCCATGCGATTCAATCTTGGTAGCAAGTTGGACAAGTTCCAAAGTAGAATTGTAAGGATACATATCCACTTGAATCATAATATCACGCCTCAGCCCTTTGAGAAACCGATACATGGTGACTCCATCATCCTCCACAAGCTGAGCCCGCATCATAAGCATCTCCATTTCCTTGTAGTACTGCTCAACCGTCTTGCTACCTTGGACTAAAAATTGAATTTTCTGAAGAAGATCCATCCGATAATGCGGCGCACAAAACGTGCATGCATAGCTTGAGTAAGGGCTGCCCATGTCTCAATCGGAGGCATTCCGGACCTTGCAATATCAGCTTGTAACTTCTCCCACCAAACAAGCGCATACTCCTTAAACTCCACAACAGCAAGCTGAATTTTCTTGCGCTCCGAGTAATTATGACATGCAAACATCATCTTCACTTTGCTTTTCCACTCAAGAAACTCATTACGTTCAGCCGATCCTACGAAAGGTGGTATGGAGAACTTGATGGACTGCATATTATCATCAACCTCATTAACTCGAACTCGGCTCCTTCGGTTATGGATATCTTCTTCCAAGTCAAATTCTTCAAGTAAGTCTTTGGTAGCATCCCGTCTTCCTCGTCGGCCTTGGATAGATGTAGGCCTTGGACTAGTATGACGCCTTTCGCCAAAGTCATCAACTTGGATAGATCGATTTGGGAAAACACTTGTTGAGCCCATAGGTTGCTTGCCAAGGTGGATTTCTTCACGTCTAGCATCACTATGATTTCTCTTTTCTTCAAGAGTAGCAACCTTATCAAAAACCTCATCGAGTTTCTTTTCCATATTTTGATCAACCTTCCTTAACAAGGCCTCCGCATAAGCCTTCATCTGAGCATCCACAACATCATCTATGTCATCTCGAACATGATCTACTTGACTCCGTAGGTCATGTATCTCTCGACCTTGTTGATCCACACGAGATGTCATGCTATCCATCTTTCCGCCTAACTCGTCTTTAATATCTCGCATATCCTTGCTTTGCTTATTTATCGCAGCCAAGATATCATCCAACAAAGCCATACCTGCACCAAAACAAACTAATATATGTATATTGAAAGTTAGTCCTCACAATCCCCCCTCTCGCACACTCGTGTATACCTCTCGACAAATGGGTAGAGTTTCCAAGCTCTTAAAGTGTGCCTTGATGGAGTCGTAAAGTTGGAACCTGAGTGACGTACGCGTTTAAAGTGGACAAGAAACTTTAAACAAGACTCAATCAAAGAAAGCTCAAGATAGTGTCAATCATGCAATGCAAAGAACCAAGCTCATTCATTCACGAACGAATGACCAAACGTACACAACAGACAAATGCCGAACTAAGCAAGTCAACAACAAACACAAGCTGAATAGATCTCAACAACCACAAAATCACCACAATACTCAACCCCTTCTAAAACGTGTCAAACGAATATGACAAGCACAAAAATCGATCTAAACTCAAAAACCCAAAACTGAATAATCAACGTCAATTACAAATTCACAAAAACTGATTAATATAACTTTCTCCCCACTTCACAAGCTTTCCAATGACATATCATACGCGAAAAACGGAGCTCGTATGAGAAAACTACAACTCAAACAAGATTATCGACAAAAAACTACTCTAGTCCTCTTGCTCGATTTTGTTTTCCTTTTGTATTTCTTTTTTTTTTCAAATATTTTGGTTTTCTTTTTCTTTTCTTTGCAACAATTTTTTTTTTGCAACTCTTTTTTTTCTTTTTGTTTTTACTTTTTCACGGCAATATTACGAGGCCTAGGTAAAACAATACATCAACAATAACTCCTTACACTTCCCCAACAACATCCAACTCAAAATTAATTCAACCTCACTTCAAACAACAACGAACTCAACAACCCGCAAACTTGCGAATCTCAAACAAGAGCAAAATCGCAAAACTCAAACAAGAACATTGTTGCAACACTCAAACAAGAACAAACTCACAAAACTCAAGCAAGAGCATGAAGTGTACATTAAAATCACCCGTCAACAAAGTCCCAAACTTGAGTTCATATAATGCATATATATGTAAGGTGCATGTTGTACACTAGGAAGCATAGAGGATCAAATCGTCTACACTAGAAGGCCAAGCAATGACAAAACTCTAGATCAAATTTACGTCAATGATATGCAATAAAAAACTTCACCTAAGCAACAAAAAAAAAAAATGAAAAGGAAAGATAACAAAGGAATTTTTTTTTTGGAATTTTCGGAATAAAGATAGTGTAAATTGATCAAACTGCTCTGATACCAAAATATTTATATGTGTCATGGACCGAATTGATCAACTACACAAGACACGGAATATACTAACTAAAATGGAACAAACTAATAAACAACGACAAAGAACGAACAACAAAACATAACTAACTAAGCAAGAAAGAACAAATTAACTAAGCAGAAACGAATAAAGCGAGAAAAAGGATAATCGAAAGAGAAGCAAATCTAAGTAAGTACTAACATAAGCATGACCCGAAACCCTTCTAGCATCGAATCATCCTCCACGAAGGCACCACCTCGGTCGACACTTTGGAGAGCTCTTCCACCTTCCCCAAATGCCACGAACTTGAGGCTTGATACTCAAACCCGAATTTTTAAACGAAACCCCATGGAGCAGGCAATGGAATTGCATTCCATGAAATATTAGACTAAAAGAGAAAGTATTGCTATCAAGCATAACTTTCCATAAAAAAGGAAATGATCAATAATGATCAAATATTCATAGACATATTCTTGCTTGGTGTGTCTTACAATGCACCTTAAGGTCCTATTTATAGGAGTGGGGGAAGGGGCAAGTGGAGTGATTTTCCAATGTGGGATGGGTTGTGTATAAGTAAGTAACCTCCACATGAGTGACACCTAGCTAATGGTCCCCCCCTTGCATGTGAGAGGCATGTGAGAGTTTATTATATATACATAAGTGGTTCCAATGGATGGTCCCCCCCACTTAAGAATGTGTAACCTAGGTTTATATAATTACATATTAAACCCTCTATTTTAGCAAACTCCTAGGTTTGCAAAACTTTTCCATTAGTTGTCCGATTGAGGCGTTGCAAGCTCCAAAGTAACCTTTACAACCACGGCACTCGCCCTAGGCTTTTCATCAAGTCCTCGCATGTTGTAACATAGTCCGTCCGTTGGGCCCATATTTTCTAATTTCTTTATCATGCCTTGAAATTTTTCAATGCACGCTTTCGCTCGAGTTCTCGAGACTGGTCCGATTGGAATATGTGGAATTGCAAGTCCTGATATTTTCGTATCCATGTCAGAAAGGACTGCAATTAGAACTATAGAGCACAAAGTAAGTATAATCTATAACATGCTATATAATATAAAGGAAATACATTGAAAAACAAAAGTGCTAAATATACTAATTTCGAACACTCTACAACAAATACGAAAAGCAATGTAATTAGAACTATAGAGCACAAAGTAAGTAATATCTATAACATGCTATATAATATAAATGAAAAATATTGATAAAAAAAAGTGCTAAATATACTAATTTCGAACACTCTACAACAAATACAAAAACCAATGCAATTAGAACTATAGAGCACAAAGTAAGTACAATCTATAACATGCCATATAATCTAAAGGAAAAACATTGAAAAAACAAAAGCGCTAAATACACTAATTTCGAACACTCTACAACAAATACGAAAAGCACTGTAATTAGAACTATAGAGCACAAAGTAAGTATAATCTATAACATGCTATATAATACAAAGGAAAAACATTGAAAAAATAAAAGTGCTAAATACACTAATTTCGAACGCTCTACAACAAATACGAAAAGCACTGTAATTAGAACTATAGAGCACAAAGTAAGTATAATCTATAACATGCTATATAATACAAAGGAAAAACATTGAAAAAACAAATGCGCTAAATACACTCATTTCGAACACTCTACAACAAATACGAAAAGCACTGCAATTAGAAGTATAGAGCACAAAGTAACTATAATCTATAACATGCTATATAATATAAAGGAAAAACATTGAAAAAACAAAAGCGCTAAATATATTAATTTCGAACACTCTACAACAAATACGAAAAGCACTGTAATTAGAACTATAGAGCACAATGTAAGTATAATCTATAACATGCTATATAATACAAATGAAAAACATTGAAAAAACAAAAGCGCTAAATACACTAATTTCGAACACTCTACAACAAATACGAAAAACACTGCAATTAGAACTATAGAGCACAAAGTAAGTGTAATCTATAACATGCTATATAATACAAAGGAAAAACATTGAAAAAAAAAACGCTAAATATACTAATTTCGAACACTCTACAACAAATACGAAAAGCACTGCAATTAGAACTATAGAGCACAAAGTAAGTATAATCTATAACATGCTATATAATATAAAAGAAAAACATTGAAAAAACAAAAGCGCTAAATATACTAATTTTGAACACTCTATGACAAATACGAAAAGCATTGCAATTAGAACTATAGAGCACAAAGTAAGTATAATCTATAACTGACACGGCCCGGCTGCGTATAATTATAACCAACATAATTTTCTACCCACAAAGTTCAATAGAACAAATGGAATAAGAATATGTATAAAAGAAAAGAGAAGGAAGAAGAAAGATAGTGCAGAGAATGTGAATTAGTATGGATGATAACCAACCACGAGAATAAGTCTCAGACCTGAAATCAATCCAAAGGTAAAACACAAACAATAGGCTAAATCCCACTGCAAAGGATTGGAATCCACGAACCGATGGAATCAATCCAAAGACCCGATTTGAGATTCTAAATGCGAGGAAATCACTCCCTAACACTAGAAAATATAAAAGTGAAATTTAATTCAAGATGTAAAAAAGGTTTTGCATTACAATGATAGGCAAGGACCTTATATAGAGGTCCTTGAGGAAAATAAAAGGCAACAAATAATAAAGGAAACAAACCAAAAGATAAGTCTAACTATAAGGAAATAAATAATTAGGGAAGTTTTAGATATGGAATTATACTATATGGAAACTTATAATAAAAGGAAATAAGTGATGATTCCCTTGATATAGTTCCATGATTAGTGATTCTCTCCATAAGTGATGATTCCCTTGATATACTTGCATGATTAGTGATTCTCTCCATAAGTGAGGATTCCCTTATATACTTCCATGATTAGTGATTCTCTCCATAAGTGATGATTCCCTTGATAACCTTCCATGATTAGCGATTCCCTTGATATTTCAATTGGGATTCTTGCGGGTCCCATTGAAGGAGCGTCAGGTGAGAGCTAAGTGGTCTCCAAGAATCATCCTTAAATTGATTCTCCATGAAAAATCGTTTGATCAATGCAGTGACGGATTTTTGAAACTGACGAGCTCGGCTTCGAATGGTGGGTCCCACGGGCATTTGAATGCTTGAAGATTTGATGTCCTCGTCATTCCCTCCTTCTTGCAAAGCTTTCTTGTTCTCCCGAACAAGATATTCATCCGCTGCATCAAAAGGGCTTAAGTCAGAAACATTAAAAGTAGCATGAACTTTGTACTCACCTTGGAGTTCAAGTTTGTATGCATTATCATTAATGCATTCCAACACTCGAAAAGGACCATCGCCATGGGGAGTAAGTTTTGACTTTCGCAATTCTGGAATTCTTTCCTTCCTTAAGTGTAGCCAAAACCAATCTCCTATCTCGGATACAACTTTCTTGCGCCCACGGTTAGCTTGTTTTGCGTAATTGTCAGCTGCCTTTCGTAGGTCATCCCGAACTTGAGAATGAAGTTGTTGGACATATTCAGCCCTTTCTCTACCATCAAAACAAACGTGCTCATTGCGTGGCAATGGCATAAGATCAAGAGGAGTTAATGGGTTAAAACCATAATCAACCTCAAACGGAGAATAATTTGTAGAGCTATGAATCGTACGGTTATATGCAAATTTAGCATGAGCTAAACATTCTTCCCAACTCTTTAAGTTCTCATGAACTAAGGCATGTAATAAGCTACCCACAGTTTGATTAACAACTTCTGTTTGACCATCAGTTTGTGGGTGGTGTGATGTGAAAAACATTAATTGTGTACCTAATTTAGCCCAAAGTGTTTTCCAAAAATAACTTAAAAATTGAGAATCCCTATCAAAAACAATGGATCTTGGAACCCCATGCAATCTACGAACCTCTTTGAAAAATAATGAAGCAACATGCAAAGCATCAGTAGTTTTTGTGCATGTAATAAAATGTGCCATTTTTTAAAATCGATCAACCACAAAAAATATTGAATTTTTAGCAAACCTACTCCCAGGCAAACCTAATATGAAATTCATAGAAATATCAACCCAAGGGGATTCAAGAATAGGTAGCGGAGTATACAAACCGCGTGGATGAATAGTAGACTTCAACGAGAGGTACGTTGTACACCGACGAATTGCGCCTTCAGCTTCGGGAGGACGTACATAATGTTGCCAGGTTTGCAGGGCCCACACTAAGGAGTACAATTCCTTATTGTAGGTTGAGTAATTCAACGCAGGGCCATGTAGCTTTTCACTAAAAAATGCAACGGGTCTCTTTTCTTGCGAGAGGACGGTGCCAATACCTACACTATAGACATCAAAATCAAGTTCAAACAGTTTAGATAAATCAGGTAAAACAAGTACGGGTGCACATGTAAGTTTTGATTTTAAAGTATCAAAAGCATTTTGTTGTTCACTTCCCCACTCAAACTTATCCTCTTTTTTGGTAACTTCAGTTAATGGTGCTGCAATAGTGCTGAAGTTCCACACAAATTGACGGTAGAAACTTGCAAGGCCATGGAAACTGCGGACATCACGTACGCTAGTAGGTGTAGGCCACTCTTGGATGGCTGCAACCTTCGCAGGATCTACACATACTTCATCTTTTCCTACAATAAAACCCAAAGAGTTGCACTTGTCGACACAAAAGCCGCATTTTTTCAAGTTAGCATATATCTTCTCAGCCCGTAAAACATCTAAAACTGCTTGTAAATATTCAACATGTGTTTCAATAAAAGTACTATAAACAAGTATGTCATCAAAGTATACTACAACAAACTTATTTATAAAATTCCTTAAAACATGATTCATCAATCGCCTGAATGTGCTTGGGGCATTAGTAAGTCCAAATGGCATAACTAACCACTCATATAGACCAAAAGAAGTCTTGAAGGCAGTTTTCCATTCATCACCTTGATTCATCCAAATTTGATGATAACCACTTTTTAAATCAATTTTTGAAAAAATTATAGAACCACACAAATTATGAAGCATGTCATCTAATCTAGGAATGGGATGACGATACTTAACTGTTATAGCGTTGACAGCTCGGCAATCTACACACATGCGCCAACCTCCATCTTTTTTTGGCACCAATAGGACAGGTACAACACAAGGACTTAGACTCTCACGAATCCAACCTTTGCTCAGTAGATCATCCACTTGCCTTTGTATTTCTTTTACCTAATCGGGGTTGGCTCGATAGACTGGCCGATTAGGAATTGATGCTCCCGGGACAAAATCAATTTGGTGCTCAATTCCACGAGTGGGTGGTAAACCATGGGGTACTTCATCAGGAAAAACATCATCATATGCCTGCAATAAGTTAGAAAAACTAGATGGAAGTTTGTTAGAGTCATTCATGGAAAAATAAGAAGGTTTAGAAAGTAATAGCAGACAATGAACTCCATGTTCTAAGCGTAAAGCTTCCTTCCTACACATAAAAAGATTAGACCTCTCACTCTCGTGTTTAAGATTCCAGCTGGTTTCACCCTGACTCACTACACTCGTGTTTGATTTTTGAGTAGAAGGGTAGAGTATTTGAGAGTGGTTCGGGGCAGATGTATTTATTGGTGAGGATGAAGATTTGAGAGGTTGTGGGGTAGTTAGGCTATATGAAAGAGTAGATGCACTTTTATGCGGAATACCTTTTGTTGCGGGTGATTCTAAGGAGGGCTTCAAGTTGGATTCCTCACATAGAGTTGATTCAGCGACAAAGCCCACCATCTTGTTGTCTTTCCTTTGGTTCCTTTTCTCTCTTGCTTAAGCGACAAACTGCTTGTACAAGTAATTTTTATCTTCATTTACTTATCGAGGACTCAACGGCTTTAGAACTATGGTCCGTCCGGCATATGTGAAAGTATATCAATTACGGTGGCCATCATGTACAACTTCTTTGTCAAATTGCCATGGTCTCCCAAGAAAAATATGACATGCTTGCATTGGAACTACATCACATTTTACCTCATCCTTGTAACCTTGTAGTTCAATTCCCACCAACACTTGTTTGGTGACGTTGATTTCTCCACATTATTGAGCCACTATAGTTTGTAAGGCCTCGGATGCAAATTCATCCTCAAATTAAGTCTTTTCACTGCGAGGTCACTAATGACATTAGTACAACTACCACCGTCAATGATAAGACTACATACCTTAGTTGCGATCTTACACCTTCCATGGAATAAATTTTCGCGTTGTTCGGTATCTTCAACCTCCTTTGGAAGAGTGCTCAGAGCTCGGAGAGTGACTAACGTCAAATTGGACTTCGGTATGGATTCTACAGCTTCCTGGTGGTAGGAATTTACCTCATTGACCTCTTCAGTTTCTGATTCGGATTCGTACTCACCGGAGATCGTAAGAACCATAGTACGCTTGTTTGGACATTGATTCGCAAAATGTCCTCGGCCTTGGCATTTGAAACATAACACATCTCGGCTACGGGTGGTGTTCTTTGGGGGGGCGTATGTTACCGGCTTAGGGCGTGTTGAATCAACTCCCGCTATCTCTTTTCCTTTGTTCATATGTTGTGGAAGCGGCGCTTTAGGAAACCCTACAATTGGAGAAAGTTTAAACAGATTACCTTGCATCCGTTTTGATTTTAGTTGCTTCTCCACCTTTATGGCCAAGTGTACCATCTCCTCGAGGTCCACGTATTGGTACATCTCTACCGCATCAGCAATATCCCTTTGAAGCCCATTCGAGAATCTAGACATCGTTTGCTCCTGATCTTCATGGACATTGGCTTGTAGAAGAAGTGTTTCAACCTTCTTATAGTACTCCTCCACTGACCGCGACCCTTGTTGTATACTCTGCAATCTCCGCAATACTTCACGATGGTAATGAGGGGGAACAAACCTCTTTCACATGAGTGTACGAAGTTCTGTCCAAGTACGCACTTGAGCCTCCCTATTTCTGCGGCGGTTGATGCTCAATTGGTCCCACCATGCAAGTGCATAATCTGAAAACTCCATTACGGCCACACGGAGTTTTTGTTGGTCAGTTAATTGTTGAACATCAAAGATTAGTTCTAACCTTCGCTCCTATTGCAAAAATGCTTCAGGTTTCGGATTTTCCTTGGAACGGTGGCACTTGGAACTTGATCGAGTTGATTGCCTCATCTCCATCCCATCGGTGATGGTTATTATGATGCCTAGGTCGTTCCCAATTTCCTCCAAACTCCTCATCATCGGGTTCGTCAGTGTTGTGTGGTGATGGGGGCCGGATGTTGCGTCTTGGCCTCAAATGCGGTTGAACATTATTTTGCCTCTGAGCTTCAGGTAACGGTCGGATATTCTCTTGTAACTTTTGTTGATTCTCTTCCAGTTGATCCATCCTATTATTCATCAACTCCAATTCAGAATGGTGAAGAGTTTTGAACTCTTGTAGAATGGTATTGAAAGACCTTGTACATCAACTTGTTGAGAATTGGATCCTTCACCCCCTACCATTAGAAAAAGAAGAAAGAAAAAAAGAAAATAACCTCACTATAACTCTCTTGTATCACTCCACACCTTATGTACCTCTCCGTCTCGCAAAAAGGACTCAGATCAAATCGATGGAATTATCCCAAAGACGATAGCCAAAAAAACCAAAACAGTAGGGTAACCAAAAGAAATATAAGTTCAGAATGAAGGTAGAAGACAAATAATCTAAATAGATTTTTTTTTTGTTTTTTTGACAAAAGCAAAGATGATTCGAGAACTAGAAGTAAATAACAAATATCTTGATATTTGATAATAACAAATATCTTCCTATCGGGATTGGAAACCACGAACCGATGGAATCACTCCAAAGACCCGATTTGAGATACTAAATGCGAGGAAATCACTCACTAACACTAGAAAATATAAAAGTGAAATTCAATTCAAGATGTAAAAAAGGTTTTGCATTACAATGATAGGCAAGGACCTTATATAGAGGTTCTTGAGGAAAACAAAAGGCAACAAATAATAAAGAATACAAACCAAAAGATAAGTCTAACTATAAGGAAATAAATAATTAGGGAACATTTAGATAAGGAATTATACTATATGGAAACTTATAATAAAAGGAAATAAGTGATGATTCCCTTGATATAGTTCCTTGATTAGTGATTCTCTCCATAAGTGATGATTCCCTTGATATACTTCCATGATTAGTAATTCTCTCCATAAGTGAGGATTTCCTTGATATACTTCCATGATTAGTGATTCTCTCCATAAGTGATGATTACCTTGATAACCTTCCATGATTAGCGATTCTCTTGATCTTTCAATTGGGATTCTTGCGGGTCTCATTGAAGGAGCGTCAGGTGAGGGCTAAGTGGTCATCAAGAATCGTCCTTAAATTGATTCTCCATGAAAAATTGTCTAACCAATGCAGCGACGGATTTTTTAAACTGACGAGCTCGGCTTCGAATGGTGGGTCCCACGGGCATTTGAATGCTTGAAGATTTGACGTCCTCGTCAATAACATGCTATATAATAAAAAGAAAAAAACATTGAAAAAACGAAAGCGTATATACTAATTTCGAACACTCTACAACAAATACGAAAAGCACTGTAATTAGAACTATACAGCACAAAGTAAGTATAATCTATAACATGCTATATCATACAAAGAGAAAACATTGAAAAACAAAAGAACTAATTATACTAATTTCGAACACTTTACAACAAATACGAAAAGCACTCTAATTAAAACTATAGAGCAAAAAGTAAGTATAATCTATAACATGCTATATAATACAAAAGAAAAACATTGAAAAAACAAAAGCGCTAAATACACTAATTTCGAACACTCAACAACAAATACGAAAAGCACTGCAATCAGAACTATAGAGGACAAAGTAAGTATAATCTATAACATGCTATATAATATAAAGGAAAAACATTGAAAAAACAAAAGCGCTAAATATACTAATTTCGAACACTCTACAACAAATATGAAAAGCACTGTAATTAGAACACTATAGAGCACAAAGTAAGTATAATCTATAAGATGCAATATAATACAAAACGAAAAACATTGAAAAAAAAAAGGGGTTAAATACACTCATTTCGAACACTCTACGACAAATACGAAAAGCACTGCAATTAGAACTATAGAGCACAAAGTAAGTGTAATCTATAACATGCTATATAATACAAAGGAAAAATATTGAAAAAACAAAAGCGCTAAATATATTAATTTCGAACACTCTACAACAAATACGAAAAGCCCTGTAATTAGAACACCATAGAGCACAAAGTAAGTATAATCTGTAACATGCTCTATAATACAAAAGAAAAATATTGAAAAAACAAAAGCGCTAAATACACTAATTTCGAACAGTCCACAACAAATACGAAAAGCACTGGAATTAGAATTATAGAGCACAAAGTAAGTATAATCTATAACATGCTATATAATATAAAGGAAAAACATTGAAAAAACAAAAATGCTAAATATACTAATTTCGATCACTCTACAACAATTACGAAAAGCACTGTAATTAGAACACTATAGAGCATAAAGTAAGTATAATCTATTACACGCTATATAATACAAAGGAAAAACATTGAAAAAACAAAAGCGCTAAATACTAATTTCGAACACTCTACAACAATACGAAAAGAACTGCAATTAGAACTATAGAGCACAAAGTAACTATAATCTATAACATGCTATATAATATAAAAAAAAAACATTGAAAAAACAAAAGCGCTAAATATACTAATTTCGAACACTCTACAACAAATACGAAAAGCACTGTAATTAGAACACTATAGGGCACAAAGTAAGTATAATCTATAACATGCTATATAATACAAAGGAAAAAAATTGAAAAAACAAAAGCGGTAAATACAATAATTACGAACACTCTACAACAAATACGAAAAGCACTGCAATTAGAACTATAGAGCATCAAGTAAGTGTAATCTATAACATGCTATATAATACAAAGGAAAAACATCGAAAAAACAAAAGCGCTAAATATACTAATTTCGAACACTCTACAACAAATACGAAAAGCACTGTAATTAGAACACTATAGAGCACAAAGTAAGTATAATCTATAAGATGCAATATAATACAAAGGAAAAACATTGAAAAAACAATATCGCTAAATAAACTAATTTCGAACACTCTACGACAAATACGAAAAGCACTGCAATTAGAACTATAGAGTATAAAGTAAGTATAATCTATAACATGCTATATAATGCAAAGGAAAAACATTGAAAAAACAAAAGCGCTAAATATACTAATTTCAAACACTCTACAACAAATACGAAAAGCACTGCAATTAGAACTATAGAGCACAAAGTAAGTGTAATCTATAACATGCTAATAATACAAAGGAAAAACATTGAAAAAACAGAAGCGCTAAATACACTAATTTCGAACACTCTACGACAAATACGTAAAGCACTGCAATTAGAACTATAGAGCACAAAGTAAGTATAATCTATAACATGCTATATAATATAAAGGAAAAACATTGAAAAAAGAAAAGTGCTAAATATAACACTCTACAAGAAATACGAAAATCACTTTAATTAGAAGATTATAGAGCACAAAGTAAGTATAATATGAGCGTGCTAATATAATAAAAAGAAAAAACAAAAGCGCTAAATAAACTAATTTCGAACACTCTACAACAAATACGAAAAGCACTGTAATTAGAACACTATAGAGCACAAAGTAAGTATAATCTATAACATGCTATATATACAAAGGAAAAACATTGAAAAAACAAAAGCGCTAAATATACTAATTTCGAACACTCTACAACAAATACGAAAAGCACTGCAATTAGAACTATAGAGCACAAAGTAAGTATAATCTATAACATGCTCTATAATACAAAGGAAAAACATTGAAAAAACAAAAGCGCTAAATACTAATTTCGAACACTCTACAACAAATACGAAAAGCACTGCAATTAGAACTATAGAGCACAAAGTAAGTATAATCTATAACATGCTATATAATATAAAGGAAAAACATTGAAAAAACAAAAGCGCTAAATATACTAATTTCGAACACTCTACAACAAATACGAAAAGCACTGCAATTAGAACTATAGATGACAAAATAAGTATAATCTATAACATGCTATATAATATAAAGGAAAAACATTGAAAAAACAAAAGCGCTAAATATACTAATTTCGAACACTCTACAAAAATACGAAAAGCACTGTAATTAGAACACTATAGAGCACAAAGTAAGTATAATCTATAACATGCTATATATATAAAGGAAAAACATTGAAAAAACAAAAGCGCTAAATACAGTAATTTCGAACACTCTACAACAAATACGAAAAGCACTGCAATTAGAACTATAGAGCACAAAGTAAGTATAATCTATAACATGCTATATAATATAAAGGAAAAACATTGAAAAAACAAAAGCAATAAATATACTAATTTCGAACACTCTACAAAAAATACGAAAAGCACTGCAATTAGAACTATAGAGCACAAAGTAAGTATAATCTATAACATGCTATATAATATAAAGGAAAAACATTGAAAAACAAAAGCGCTAAATACACTAATTTCGAACACTCTACAACAAATACGAAAAGCACTGTAATTAGAACTATAGAGCACAAAGTAAGTATAATCTATAACATGCTATATAATACAAAGGAAAAACATTGAAAAAACAAAAGCGCTAAATATACTAATTTCGAACACTCTACAACAAATACGAAAAGCACTGCAATTAGAACTATAGAGGACAAAGTAAGTATAATCTATAACATGCTATATAATATAAAGGAAAACATTGAAAAAACAAAAGCGCTAAATATACTAATTTCGAACACTCTACAACAAATACGAAAAGCACTGCAATTAGAACTATAGAGCACAAAGTAAGTATAATCTATAACATGCTATATAATATAAAGGAAAAACATTGAAAAAAAAAAGCGCTAAATATACTAATTTCGAACACTCTACAACAAATACGAAAAGCACTGTAATTAGAACTATAGAGCACAAAGTAAGTATAATCTATAACATGCTATATAATATAAGGGAAAAACTTGAAAAAACAAAAGCGCTAAATATACTAATTTCGAACACTCTACAACAAATACGAAAAGCACTGCAATTAGAACTATAGAGCACAAAGTAAGTATAATCTATAACATGCTATATAATATAAAGGAAAAACATTGAAAAAACAAAAGCGCTAAATATACTAATTTCGAACACTCTACAACAAATACGAAAAGCACTACTGCAATTAGAACTATAGAGCACAAAGTAAGTATAATCTATAACATGCTATATAATAAAGGAAAAACATTGAAAAAACAAAAGCGCTAAATATACTAATTTCGAACACTCTACAACAAATACGAAAAGCACTTAATTAGAAGATATAGAGCACAAAGTAAGTATAATCTATAACATGCTATATAATACAAAGAAAAAAACAAAAGCGCTAAATATACTAATTTCGAACACTCTACAACAAATACGAAAAGCACTGCAATTAGAACTATAGAGCACAAAGTAAGTATAATCTATAACATGCTATATAAATAAAGGAAAAACATTGAAAAAACAAAAGCGCTAAATATACTAATTTCGAACACTCTACAACAAATACGAAAAGCACTGCAATTAGAACTATAGAGCACAAAGTAAGTATAATCTATAACATGCTATATAATATAAAGGAAAAACATTGAAAAAACAAAAGCGCTAAATACACTAATTTCGAACACTCTACAACAAATACGAAAAGCACTGCAATTAGAATTATATAGAGCACAAAGTAAGTATAATCTATAACATGCTATATAATAAAGGAAAAACATTGAAAAAACAAAGCGCTAAATGTACTAATTTCGAACACTCTACAACAAATACGAAAAGCACTGCAATTAGAAGCGCTATATAAGCTATAACATGCTATATAATATAAAGGAAAATTATTGAAAAAACAAAAGCGCTAAATATACTAATTTCGAACACTCTAACAACAAATACGAAAAGCACTGCAATTAGAACACTATAGAGCACAAAGTAAGTATAATCTATAACATGCTATATAATACAAATAAAAAAAAACATTGAAAAAACAAAAGCGCTAAATAGTACAAACATTTCGAACACTCTACAACAAATACGAAAAGCACTGCAATTAGAACTATAGAGCACAAAGTAAGTATAATCTATAACATGCTATATAATATAAAGGAAAAACATTGAAAAAACAAAAGGTCTAAATATACTAATTTCGAACACTCTACAACAAATACGAAAAGCACTTAATTAGAACTATAGAGCACAAAGTAAGTATAATCTATAACATGCTATATAATACAAAGGAAAAACATTGAAAAAAAAAAGCGCTAAATATACTAATTTCGAACACTCTACAACAAATACGAAAAGCACTGCAATTAGAACTATAGAGCACAAAGTAAGTATAATCTATAACATGCTATATAATACAAAGGAAAAACATTGAAAAACAAAGCGCTAAATATACTAATTTCGAACACTCTACAACAAATACGAAAAGCACTGTAATTAGAACACTATAGAGCACAAAGTAAGTATAATCTATAACATGCTATATAAATAAAGGAAAAATATTGAAAAAACAAAGCGCTAAATACCCTAATTTCGAACACTCTACAACAAATACGAAAAGCACTGCAATTAGAACTATAGAGCACAAAGTAAGTATAATCTATAACATGCTATATAATACAAAGGAAAAACATTGAAAAAACAAAAGCGTAAATATACTAATTTCAAACACTCTACAACAAATACGAAAAGCACTGCAATTAGAACTATAGAGCACAAAGTAAGTATAATCTATATAATATAAACGAAAAATATTGAAAAAACAAAAGCTCCAAATATACTAATTTCGAACACTCTACAACAAATACGAAAAGCACTATAATTAGAACACTATAGAGCACAAAATAAGTATAATCTATAACATGCTATATAATATAAAGGAAAAACATTGAAAAAACAAAAGCGCTAAATATACTAATTTCGAACACACAACAACAAATACGAAAAGCACTGTAATTAGAACACTATAGAGCACAAAGTAAGTATAATCTATAACATGCTATATAATACAAAGGAAAAACATTGAAAAAACAAAGCGCTAAATACACTAATTTCGAACACTCTACAAAAAATACGAAAAGCACAGCAATTAGAACTATAGAGCACAAAGTAAGTATAATCTATAACATGCTATATAATATAAAGGAAAAACATTGAAAAAAAAAAGCGCTAATATACTAATTTCGAACACTCTACAACAAATACGAAAAGCACTTTAATTAGAACACTATAGAGCACAAAGTAAGTATAATCTATAACATGCTATATAATACAAAGGAAAACATTGAAAAAACAAAGCGCTAAATACACTAATTTCGAACACTCTACAACAAATACGAAAAGCACTGCAATTAGAACTATAGAGCACAAAGTAAGTATAATCTATAACATGCTATATAATATAAAGGAAAAACATTGAAAAAACAAAACCTCTAAATATACTAATTTCGAACACTCTACAACAAATACGAAAAGCACTTTAATTAGAACACTATAGAGCAGAAAGTAAGTATAATCTATAACATGCTATATAATATAAAGGAAAAACATTGAAAAAACAAAAGCGCTAAATACACTAATTTCGAACACTCTACAACAAATACAAAAGCACTGCAATTAGAACTATAGAGCACAAAGTAAGTATAATCTATAACATGCTATATAATACAAAGGAAAAAAATTGAAAAAACAAAAGCGCTAAATACACTAATTTCGAACACTCTACAACAAATACGAAAAGCACTGCAATTAGAACTATAGAGCACAAAGTAAGTATAATCTATAACATGCTATATAATATAAAGGAAAAACATAAAAAAACAAAAGCGCTAAATATACTAATTTCGAACACTCTACAACAAATACGAAAAGCACTTTAATTAGAATGCTATAGAGCACAAAGTAAGTATAATCTATAACACGCTATATAATACAAAGGAAAAACATTGAAAAAACAAAAGCGCTAAATACACTAATTTCGAACACTCTACAACAAATACGAAAAGCACTGCAATTAGAACTATAGAGCACAAAGTAAGTATAATCTATAACATGCTATATAATAAAAGGAAAAACATTGAAAAAACAAAAGCGCTAAATAAACTAATTTCGAACACTCTACAACAAATACGAAAGCACTGTAATTAGAACACTATATAGCACAAAGTAAGTATAATCTATAACATGCTATATAAATAAAGGAAAAACATTGAAAAAACAAAAGCGCTAAATACCCTAATTTCGAACACTCTACAACAAATACGAAAAGCACTACAATTAGAACTATAGAGCACAAAGTAAGTATAATCTATAACATGCTATAAATATAAAGGAAAAACATTGAAAAAACAAAGCGCTAAATATACTAATTTCGAACACTCTACAACAAATACGAAAAGCACTGTAATTAGA